>NC_049213.1:1522500-1607500 GCF_013347855.1 Anguilla anguilla
GTTAAGCCCCGTTTGTCTGCTGAGCGGTAAGGGAGGGGTAGCAGGTTTTTCTGCTGAGCGGTAAGGGAAGGTTAGCAGGTTTTTCTGCAGAGCGGTAAGGGCAGGGTAGTGAGTTTCTCTGCTGAGCGATAAGGGAAGGGTAGTGGGTTATGAGCTGAGCGGTAAGGGAGGGTAGTGGGTTTCTCTTCTGAGTGGTAAGGGAAGGGTAGCGGGTTTCTCTGCTGAGCGGTAAGGGAAGGGTAGCGGGTTTCTCTGCAGAGCGGTAAGGGAAGGGTAGCGGGTTTTTCTGCTGAGTGGTAAGGGAAGGGTAGCGGGTTTCTCTGCAGAGCGGTAAGGGAAGGGTAGCGGGTTTCTCTGCAGAGGGGTAAGGGAAGGGTAGCGGGTTTTTCTGCTGAGCGGTAAGGGAAGGGTAGCGGGTTTTTCTGCAGAGCGGTAAGGGAAGGGTAGCGGGTTTTTCTGCAGAGCGGTAAGGGAAGGGTAGCGGGTTTTTCTGCAGAGCGATAAGGGAAGGGTAGTCGTTTTTTCTGCTGAGCGGTAAGGGAAGGGTAGCGGGTTTTTCTGTTCAGTGGGAAGGGCAGGGTAGCGGGTTTTTCTGCTGAATGGTAAGGGAGGGGTAGCGGGTTTTTAAGCTGAGCGGTAAGGGAAGGGTAGCAGGGTTTTCTTGCTGAGCGGTAAGGGAAGGGTAGCAGGTTTTCCGCTGAGCGATAAGGGACGGGTAGCAGGTTTTCTGCTGAGCGATAAGGGACGGGTAGTGGGTTTTGAGCTGAGCGGTAAGGGAAGGGTAGCAGGTTTTCCTGCAGAGCGGTAAGGGAAGGGTAGTGGGTTTTGAGCTGAGCAGTAAGGGAAGGGTAGTGGGTTTTTCTGCTGAGCGGTAAGGGAGGGTAGCGGGTTTTTCTGTAGAGCGGTAAGGGAAGGGTAGTGGGTTTTGAGCTGAGCAGTAAGGGAAGGTTAGCGGGTTTTTCTGCAGAGCGGTAAGGGAAGGGTAGTGGGTTTTTCTGCAGAGCGGTAAGGGAAGGGTAGCGGGTTTTTCTGCAGAGCGGTGAGGGAAGGGTAGTGGGTTTTGAGCTGAGCGGTAAGGGCAGGGTAGCGGGTTTTTCTGCAGAGCGGTAAGGGAAGGGTAGTGGGATTTCTGCTGAGCGATAAGGGAAAGGTAGCGGGTTTTTCTGCTGAGCGGTAAGGGAAAGGTAGTGGGTTTTGAGCTGAGCGGTAAGGGCAGGGTAGCGGGTTTTTCTGCTGAGCGGTAAGGGAAGGGTAGCGGGTTTTTCTGCAGACCGGTAAGGGAAGGTTAGCGAGTTTTTCTGCAGAGCGGTAAGGGAAGGTTAGCGGGTTTTTCTGCAGAGCGGTAAGGGAAGGGCAGCGGGTTTTGAGCTGAGCGGTAAGGGAAGGGTAGCGGGTTTTTCTGCAGAGCGGTAAGGGAAGGGTAGTGGGTTTTTCTGCAGAGCGGTAAGGGAAGGGTAGCGTTCAGAGGCTGCAGGTCCTGGCGTCGGGAGGTGTGTGTCACCGTGCGAGAGCGCCCGTGGCTCTAATCTAGCGCACGGCTCCTCACCGTTTCTCACGACTCCACCAGCTTATGCCGCGAAGGCTGACAGACACATCTCGCCAAGGCACGGAAATGACTCATTTCAGAGGTTTTTTATTTTTTTATTTCGCACTGCGTATGATTTTTCATAAAATGTGCCAATTAAATCGGACTCAGACCATTAACAAAAGCTCTTTGAAGTGATGGCGAAGAATCTGCCTCCAGCCTCATAAAAAAATTAAAAACACTCAAAGCAATTAAAGCTCTCACCTTTGCCATACAGATAATGGGTTATCACATCACACTGTAGTATCAAATTGTAAGTATGCCCCAGACAAACATCAAAAACAAGCAAGCCTATATAGCTCTGCACACCTACCTATAGACAAACCCTAATAATTTATATCAGATGCAAATATACAGCTTAACTGGATGCACTACATCACAGAAGTCAGAACCAAAAACACTGGCCAACATGGAACTTACCCACAAACCTCCATGAATTGAAATGAAAGGCATATAAAAAAAACCTGTAAAACTAAGTTAAACTCCTGTGATGATAAATCAAAACAGACCTCTTTTGAACAGTGCTGCAGAGCAGAGGCCTATATGTGTTAACTGGTCCATTGCAAATCCCACACAAACATTACCGGTACCGGACAGGCAGAAAGTGTGGAAATGTTCAGGTCCAAGCCTGACACTGGGCTGGATACCCTCGCCCATAGATAAATGATGAGCCTGGATGGGCTGAATGGCCTGTCATCCTCATTGTAATAGCAATGTTCCGATGTCCAAACGAATCCTGCGAGCACACATTTTAGTTATCATTTTATTCAGACATAATATAAGATTTATATATTGATATAATTTTAAGATTGATATCCAGGCCTCACTTGCAGAAGAAATGCCAATCTCAATGTGACTACCCTGGTTAAACAAAGGTCAAATAAATCGAATACAGGTTAAATAAAATAAATTTTAAAAAACCATCGATAAGCTCATTTTAATGTTTGATTAATTATTTTCAAACCGCCAGAACGCTTCGCTGAAACAGGCAGACGTATGGGCTCTGGGAGCTGAAAGACAATCTGCATTGCTAACCCCGCTGTTTGCACTCAGACGGTTATTCTCGCTGTTCTTGCGATTTAATGGCCTCTCTTGGATGGGGAACAGCCATTAGCGAACCAGCAGGCTCCTGAAGTTTCAAACTCTGAGAAGTGCACTTGAAATGCAAATTGCTTTATACAAGACATTTCTTCCCAAATTAAGGGAGGTCCTCGCCTCTACTACAAAAAGACTTGACACAATGGGGCCAGAAAACAGCACTCATGATAAAAAGGATGTTGACTTTTTTGTTTGCTCCTTCATTTTGCCTACAGAATAAACATTCACCTGACGCAGGAATATTCAAAAACAGCAGGATTACCCACGATTATGAACACACGGGAAAAGCTTCAATTCTGCCGCTGCAGAATCCCAGCCTTATTTTACAGACCCAGCATTTTCACGCAGGGTAAAATACTGACACATTTTCTTTCCGCAAAATGTTGACATTGCACTCTTTCGAGAGAGCAACACATGAGCTAAATCTGTCAGCTGGACGTCGTCTGGGTTTCCATCCATTACAAATATACAAATAGTACAAATTAAAATATCACAAATTACAAATATATACACACACATGCACAAGCATCCACACATGCTCGTGAGTGTGAACGCACACGTGCATGCACACACACAGACACACACACACACACGTGCACAGAAAAGTGAAAGCTCTTCAGTTTAAGAGTAATTATGTCTATGGAAATGTGCCTGAGGTGTCTGTCTAAAGTACGCCTGGGATTGCATTCGCAGTTTGCCCTGTTTCTCCCTTTGGAGAACATTCCACTCCGTGCACCCTGAAGAGGCAACCTTCATTTAGAGCACTGCTAATGCCTCTCTTTCCTTTCATCTCTCTTGTAAACTCTATTCCTCCTTTTCCCGTTTTTTACTGATGTGTACAACTCCCTTCGGGAAGGAACGTTATGAAAATGACGATAATCTTCTCCTGTCTCACTGCCTTTCTGCTTTCACGATTCACAGATGTGTCAGACCAACTCGACCATATTCAGCGGCCTGATGTGTGCGCAGCCGGCAAATGAGCACTGTTACATAACGTCAGATCGTCTCTCCTAGCTTAGCGTTCATCTGCACCACACAGAAGGACTTGTACACTGGACTGAGGATTCCTAGTAGACCTGAGTCATTTGAAATCCTTTAACTGTTTAGACTACTGCCCATTACTTACAACCATAAACAAAATGTGGATTCACAAATAATCAGAACAAAATTCCTTCTTTTACATGACTGTGCATTTTTGTCAGTGAGACATTTCGTATAAAGCTCCTAGGATATTTTCAGGGAATGTTTTTCACCAGCATTTAAAGAGTTGAAGCCTTTTGAAATACGTTTGTCCCAGGTCCAGAGTCCTCGGCAGGTCTGTGTGAATGCCCTTCCCTTAGGGGGGGGGGGCTCTCGACCCCGTCCTCTGATCCGTGTTCTGCACGGCTCTGTCGGATCAGAACCTGCAGTCTAACATCACAGCAAACACAGAAAACACTTCAAATCTCTCTCAGGCTATTTTTCTTTTTACACATACCTCATAACCCCAAAGCACCTGGCACATCAAATAACCGTATCCACCGGCCAGCAAGCAACATACAACAGGTCAACTCTCCTGCCCAAAGGACTGCTCTTACTGTGTAGTCTCTGACAAAGGCCCCCACCTGGCTAACAGTTCCCTAACCGAGGGATCCTTCTGTCTCCTGCTGAGGACAGTTCCCCTGTCTAAGGACACAGGGGTTGTGTGAGACCTGCCGGCTAAAAAATAGGAGCTCACTGACAGGCAGTAAAGGGCCACTGTGAACTTACTTACTCAGAACCCTAAATCTTTTAAATGCGTCTCCGCTATCAATCAGTTAAACAAAAAAAAAAAATCTCAAAATAGACAGCGGTTTTTCCGCAGGAGTCTGACAAAAATAACGAGAGCCATTTTAATGAGAGCATTTGACGAGGCTATCATTTAATGGGCATACATTTTTTTTTAAAAACCCAATCCTATACATTTCCTGCAAGAGGAATCAACATGAAAGTAGGCAGTCCATAAACAGCTACTGCTAATACTGATCCTGGACCGTAAAACATTACAGGACCCTATTTTCACAGTTAAGACAAAAAGGCGAATTGTGTGTCCAAGTCCATTTCCATTATTTAGTGTCTGGAGACTTCAGTGCACCTGTGTGGGTGTTTGAAAAGATAATGACTAGAGAATAACCTCCCGACTATGGAGGTGGTGGGGGCAGCTTCATTATAGCCAATCCGATCACCTGCTTCTTCCCCATTGATACTAGTCCCTTAAAGCCATAGCAAACTGCTAATTCCTGTCTGTTAAAATTGTCATGTGAATTTATAGCACTTGAAGAAGTCTCCCTCTGGCAAGATATCAAGACAGTTTGTAAACTAAAGGAAGTCTAGTTTAGTTTGAGTATTTTAATCTAAACTGCATATAGACCTAATTGCTATGTTTAATTACTAGGTTACTATATTTATTTTATGTGAACCACTCCAGATAAGCACACCTCCTGGAAAAGCCAAAATATAAGCATTAAACATGATGCCACGTTCATTGACTTCACACTTGCCGCTGATACAGTCAACCACGGTCATCTCCTTTGTTCACTGAAAATTCTGGGAACTTTTCAAAGAACATCTGGCCGAAAACAGTCAAATGGGGAAACTGCTTCCCAAAGCCTCCAGCAGTTCCGGCTGGGGTCCCCCAAGGTCTCCCCTCCTGTTAAACTCCTCCTAAACCAGACCAACACCACCTCCCAAACCAGACCAACACCACCTCCTAAAAACAGAGACCAACACCACCTCCCAAACCAGACCAATAACACCTCTTAAATGGACCAACACCATCTCCTAAAACAGACCAGCACCACCTCCTAAAAACAGACCAACATCACCTTCTAAACCAGACCAACCACCTCCTTAAAGACCAAGACCACCTCTGAAAACAAACCAACACCATCTCCTAAGCCGGACCAACAACACCTCCTAGAACAGACCAACACCACCTCCTAAAAGACCAACACCACCTCTGAAAACAGACCAACAACACCTTCTAAAACAGACCAGCAACACCTTCTAAAACAGACCAGCAACACCTAAAACAGACCGACACCAACTCCTAAAACAGTCCAACACCACTTCCTAAAAGCCCAACACCACATCCTGAAACAGACCAACATCACCTCCTCTATCATGTAGCTTTACTTCAAGATAATTATTATTATTACTATTCCAGAGCAGTCCTCTACAATTTGTAAAAAGTGCTTTAAGCCATACTGCAATGAATCTGAATCTGAAAAAAATAAATAAAAAAACAGCATTCATATAAAGAAATGTCTCAAGATATCATTGTCCCAGGATATGGCAGGATATCATTGGTCGCATCATGCCAGATGTGGGAGGGGCTAAAGTCAGTAAAAGTCCCTACAGCTATCAGTACACGAGTTCCCAGCAACATGCACACAGGATGCCAGCAGTAGCAAATGGGGCTGTATTTCACCAAGTGTGTTTCAAGAAGTAGCTAACTCTTATACATATGTTTTCAAAACTTTACAACTGTTTTCTCCAATTGATTTTAGCTGAAATCTCCAGAAGGTTTTCCAGCTAACTCCTGCTTTGATCTTGGCTTTTGAAACAACCCCCCTTGTGCTGTTTGGACTGCAGGATGTAAAATAATCAAGGGACTGCTGGATAACCACAGGCCTCCCGCTGTACGGGGTGGGGGGGGGGGGGGGGGCATAACTTGAGATGCACAAGCAGGGACTCCAAAATGCAGGGAAAAAGATGAGAAAAATAGGAAAGCTATTTTAATTAATAAATAAATTTAATTCACAATATATAGAACTACACCGCCCGAACTGTAGGTGTGCCCAGACAAAAAACCCAAAAGAATATAATTTGAGCACATTAATAGGCTGCAGAATGGACCCTTTCAATAAACAGTTTGCAGTGCAGCCTCTGGAGAGAAGCCGTACATTTATTAGCATGACAAAGCTGAGGGAGAGTACATGGACTAGTGGGCCCTTTGGCCTTGAGAAACCTAGTTTCTAGTTTATTAGGGACCATGTAGCATTATAAGGACACAGTAACAGATAAGTGTGCTGCACCTGTGCCATAAACTTGCTTAAGATAAGCCCACTGCTTCAGTCCCTAACTGTAGAGGTGGCCCTGAGAGAAAACAGCATCAGAAAGTTATGTAAAAATGAGAGGCACTCCCTGTTGAGGGAGTATTCACCAGGGAACGGACTCCAAAAGACTGCCAAACAGAGCTCAGCCAAGCCCCCACCCCCTGTTCAGTGCCTCCCCAGGATTCCTGCTAATAAAGCGGTAATTAATCTCCCGTGAGAAGGAACAGCAGCAAGCTGAATAAATTAGCACTGTGAAGAGGAATGGTACTGGTTGAGTGGTGGAGTTCTACATAACAGCGACCGAAGTCACTTAGAGTTATTTATTTCAGTTAATAAATTAATTAATTAATTAATTACTTAATTAATAAATAAATAAATAAATACATATGTACTGCATACATACATACACACATACATACATACACACACAAACATACATACTATACACACATATACATATATGCATACATATATGCACACAAACACATGAACATACATACATATATGCATGCATACATACATGCGAACACACACACTCACAGTACATGCATACATACATACTGTACATATGTATGGCCTCTAAAATTATTCACCCTTTTGATTAGGACGAACAATAAACTAGGCAGCCTAGTAGAAGGTCTGGCATCAGAAGAAAGACGCTTATGTTGAAAAGGATGTCATACCTTGGGTGAAATATTGTGCTTGATCCGTGATGTTACAGGGCTGTTTTTCATCTACTCTTCCCATTGCTCTTGCTAAGGTCAAGTGAATCGTGAATTCCAGCAAGGACCAACATATTTTAGACAAAAGCCTAGCTCCTCCCCCACAAGAATCTAAATTTGGATCGTTCCACAAGACAATAATCCAAGGTGTAACTGAAAATCAGCCAAGTAATGGTTAACTAACAACAAAATTACATGTTTGCAATGGCTATCTCAGTTTCCAGACCAACTGCTCAAATACTCGCATTTTGAATTGAAGTTCACAAGTGCAGACCAAAGGATCTTGGAAGATTCCGAATGAAGGAATGGTCTTAGATTCCCCCAATATGTTCACTAATCTCATAAAACACTCAGTAGTGTTATCCTTATGAAAGGAGAGTGTACAAAGTACTGAAAACCGTGCCAATAAGTTTGACACCTATCTTTTCGGGGGAAAAATTCATTACCTGTTAAAAAATTTTGGGCATTCAATATAGCTCATTACCTGTGTTGTTTAGGTTACACAGCCAATCAAGGGTTCCGATATTGGATTTTACGTACGTAGATGTGTGCATATACACATACATAAGTACATACATACATATACATACATGTTTCCTGATATCCTTGAATACCCATAATTATGGAATATTAGCTCAGAATGACCAAAATGACCAAAAGAACCTTTAAAACAGGAAAGCAAATGTTTCTAAATTGCACCTCTGATTTTATAAGAACAGCATATATGTGGTTTTCGTATTTCCCAACTTTCAAATAGTGTTAGTTTTACCACACGTTCATCGTCTTTTAAACCCCAATACCCCGTGGGTCATTGCCTTCACACAGGACCCGGCACAGGAAGGCCAGCACCGCAGTGGAGCTGCAGCAATGAGCACCCGAAGCTTTAAGAAAGACACAGACCGCAAACGGAAACGCAGGCTGTAATTTTAAAAGAACGTTTTCACGTTCGGTATTTCACATTACTTGATGATCCATTCTTCAGAGATAAATAAACTGTTCACGGCAGTCGGCGTTTATGTGCTTTCTTTTTTGTTCCGTATTTTAAGCGAGAGATGTGCAGACAAAACCAAAATGATTTCCATTCTTCATGTAAAACAAAAGCTCTGGCCCCTCACTCCAGCCCAGCATTCAATTATACAAAAAAGTGTAATTGCCCTCTTTAGAGTAATCATCTGTCTGTACAGGAGCGCTATATCTGAAGAGCTGCCTAGAACTGCCTGTCTTTGTGCCTTTTACATGTCTCATTGAGTCTCATTCAGAGCATTTCCCCAATCAAGTATGGCCCTCAAACACGCAACCAAATCATTTAATATAATAGCCACACAAAATGAACGCTGATGATGTTGGGATTTTGTTTGATCTAATCTTTCAGAAAACACAAGGACACATAACATGAGTCACAGGAAGTGCCTGTTTGTGATGCATTTACATTGCTCCTGTGTGACAAGCGAACAGTATATAGCATTACACGGCTCGTGAAACTTTTACAACGTGACCGTGTGACGAGCGTGAGCAACATTTCCAGCACTCCAGTGTGGCCAATGGAGGCATGCATACAGGTGGTAACCTAACCTGTAGGCTACTCTTTTACTTCTCTCAGAATAATACACAGAATAACCGTCCTGTTTAACCTTATACAGAATAACCCTCCTGTTTAACCTTATACAGAATAACCCTCCTGTTTAACGTTATACAGAATAACCCTCCTGTTTAACCTTATACAGAATAACCCTCCTGTTTAACCTTATACAGAATAACCCTCCTGTTTAACGTTATACAGAATAACCCTCCTGTTTAACCTTATACAGAATAACCCTCCTGTTTAACCTTATACAGAATAACCCTCCTGTTTAACCTTATACAGAATAACCTACCTCTTTAACTTTGCTGAGCATCAATGACGGAATGTAGCAAACACAGAAAGGGCTTGATTAGGGCTTGTGTCAATACTCAGTTCAATCAAACTTCAATAAAGTGGAATCTGTGGGCGATTTATCGGAATAATTAACTTCATTCATATTAGGATGCTCCTGATTGGTTTAGTTCAGTTTCAGTGTCTTCTGACTATAAATCAAATCAGTTTAGTATCACCACAAGGCAGCAACCAGAGGTAGATCCAAAGCCATAGTGACAGTGAGTGGCAGTATAAAAGGGCTCAAACAAGTGGCTCAAGTTTTAAAAAGAACATGAACACTTTCCTTTAAGTCCGGGGATCTGTTCCTGGTGGGTCACAGGTTCTGCTGGATGTTGTGGTTCCCTTAAATGAGCTACCAGTTTATACCTTCAAAACAAGGTCTGTGGACTGCTTAACCAATCCATGACTTCAACACGGACAGACACCAAACAGACACTATAGCTCTCCAGGATTTAGAGTTGTACGTCCCTCGGCTAAAATAAGGTTTATTGCCAGGATAATCATCATGAAAATCTGTTCATGATTCATGCATAGTGACCACTGAGATCTATAAGCAAGCTGTGCACAGCAGAGGGCTATTGCATTTTAATAGACACAAGATGCTTCTATAAGTTTTCATAGACAGGCATTCAGAGCTGCGATGCTAAGTGTATTTTGTAGCAAACAGGCGGTATTTAAATGTAAAATACCAACATGGTGTCTTTCATAAATGCACTGAATTCTACTCATTTAAGTAACTTTGTAGTGTGAAATGTGTATAATGACTACATCATGACCTATGAATGCTTCACACAAAGGCTGTGATGTATCTAACTGCATCGCACCCAAAAGCGCGGCTGATTCACGGTGTTCGTTCTGACCTCCGGGCCCACAGCATACCGTTTCAATGCCAATTACAGGCAGATTAAACCTATTATCGCCCAGTGGGTGATTTATGCGTTTGGCAGCTGCGTGCTAACGCGCTAACGTGCTAATTACACAGAATGCGGGGGAGCAGGAGGAGCATCCTCCCACAGATGGGGAGCGATGACAGGGCCACGGGTCCTCTTTCTTCCCCCTCCGCCGGCTCTCTGTCCCCTAGCAGATGCTAATCAGCGCGCTATTTTTCTACACGGACGACAACAAGCAGGGTGGCTGAACTGCTGCGGGGGGAGTAGAGTAGAAAGTTTCAAATTTGTGAAACTGGAAATGTGTGTACAGAATGCATTTTTCGCTGCATCTGCTGCAAGTAAAGCCAGACATTCAAGCAGAAAAAAAATGTAATGAACAAACAAAAGTACAAAAAGATCCTAATTACTTAGGTGTGGTACTGACAATGTGCAAAAATATTTTTAGACTTTGAATTGCAATGCGTTTTGAGCATTTTGAGGCAAGCATTAAACATCAGTATAATTTTTTATGTGTTCAAATCACATTTAGGGGCAAAAGCCAGAATTTTGAACAGAAAAAAGGCTACACTTTCAAAAGATGTGTATGATATTTCAATTAACTCAAATGTAAAAATAAAATCCCTTATTCTTAATCTGCACATCACTATATAAAGAATGGGTAAGTAAAACTGTACATACTTAATAATAATAATCATAAAATGTGAACATATACTGTCATTAATTGACAATGACAGAACTTAAGATATTACCGCAGTGATTCTGTTAGCAGAACATTAGTCGTTCTAATTCGGCTGCATTGACACATCCATACTAGTTTTCCGAAAAAGGATATTAGCATATATTTGTGCATTTTTCCCCTTGGACTCCGGCTGACATCTGCTCAAGCCTGTTCAGTGCTGAAGCTGTTTATGAGCATAGGTTAAAGTAGCATGCTACACTGAAGCACATAAACTCAAACATTCAACATTTCCCCCCTTTTACCAGCGTCTGTTTCCATTTATCAGGCAGAATAGGAAAGCGAAGCGTGCCCTGATCCTGCGGTCTCTGGCTGAGAATGACAGCCTGTTGATTCGTGGAGGAGGCTCTGATGAAATGGGGCTGTTTACAAAATATCCTGAAGCCAACATCGGCAAAATTTATTTGAAGAATGGAGAGGGCTAATCTGTTGAGAGACTCTGATTCCGAATCTCTCTCCTCTTCAATAAAGGGGTTGTGGTGTTTGAACTCTGACAGCTTCTAGGACCGGTACTTATTTGGTTGTGCTCTTCTGAACGGTTGAGCTGTCTGATTCTGCACGGTGAATGCCCCTTGGCTGGGAACCACTTCTCCACAGTCAGCTTTCTGCCCTAGCAGTGGAAAGAGATGGAACGGTCTCGTGTCAGAAAGGACATGCTATCCATCAGGCCATTTTCCTAGTGCAACGGGTCACGCAGTAACATGCCCAGTGTTACTTCAACTCTTAACAGTTTTAATTTAGCTCTTAACCAATGACATTTGGTCCAACTCTGGAATCTGTTAAGAGCTGAATTAACACTGTTATAGTAGAATTAACCCTGGACATTTTCCCAATTCCATTTTGAATTCTTAAAAAAATGATGAGACCTAAAACATGACTAATACTCCTCAGCTCGCCCAAACTCATTTCCACTGCAGAGCCCTGGGCAGCACTGCAGGCTCACCCATTAGAGTATCATCAGCTAAAACTCAACCTTAACAGAAATCCTCTGGACTTATCTCATGTATAAGCACAGCTGTCCTGTCCCTGAAGTCCTGAAGGAGGCTGGTGTTAGGCTGTGTTGGGCTGTGTTAGGCTGTATTGGGATGTGTTGGGCTGTGTTAGGCTGTGTTGGGCTGTATTGGGCTGTGTTAGGCTGTGTTGGGCCTGAGTGGACGTTGTGTGGCTCGTTAGACTCTCCTGCTGTTTCTGCCTTTCGCTAGCTGCAGCTTGTTTGGCCAGCGGCACAAGGGAGCACTTCAAAGTATGTCCTTAGACTCTCTTCCTTTCAATCCCAGCATCCAGCATCCTCAGACAGGAGGAGGCACTGTCGGCTGGGACTATGTATGGGGAATGAGTCTTCTGAAACAGGATCAACCACAGAGAGCGCTCTGAAACAGGATCAACCACAGACAGCATCCTGAAACAGGATCAACCACAGAGAGCATCCTGAAACAGGATCAACCACAGAGGGCATCTTGAAACAGGATCAATCACAGAGAGTGGTCTGAAACAGGATCAACCACAGAGAGCAGTCTGAAACAGGATCAACCAACAGGATCAACCACAGAGAGAGGCCTGAAACAGGATCAACCACAGAGAGCGGTCTGAAACAGGATCAACCAACAGGATCAACCACAGAGAGCAGTCTGAAACAGGATCAATCACAGAGAGCAGTCTTAAACAGGAACAGCCTCAGAGAGCAGTCTGAAACAGGATCAACCACAGAGAGCAGTCTAAAACAGGATCAGCCACAGAGGGCAGTCTGAAACAGGATCAGCCACAGAGGGCGGTTTGAAACAGGATCAACCACAGAGAGAGGCCTGAAACAGGATCAACCACGGAGAGCAGTCTGAAACAGGATCAACCAACAGGATCAACCACAGAGAGCGGTTTGAAACAGGATCAACCACAGAGAGCGGTTTGAAACAGGATCAACCACAGAGAGCAGTCTTAAACAGGATCAGCCACAGAGAGCAGTCTGAAACAGGATCAACCACAGAGAGCAGTCTTAAACAGGATCAGCCACAGAGGGGAGTCTGAAACAGGATCAGCCACAGAGGGCGGTTTGAAACAGGATCAACCACAGAGAGCGGTTTGAAACAGGATCAACCACAGAGAGCAGTCTGAAACAGGATCAGCCGCGAAGAGTGGTCTGAAACAGGATCAGCCACAGAGAGCGGTCTGAAACAGGATCAACCACAGAGAGCGGTCTGAAACAGGATCAACCACAGAGAGCAGTCTGAAACAGGATCAACCACAGACAGCAGTCTGAAACACGAACAGCATGATATTAATCAGGTTTATCTGTAGGGAGAGCGCTCTGAGACAGGACTGACCAGGGAGAGTGAAGTTTGCACCAGGCCCAGCCGCACCTCTAACCCCTCTCACTTTCTCCAGCAGCTGCAAAAGGGCCACACAAGGGTTTTCAGGCTCATGGTGTGCAATGTTACACACACATGGGTACACACACACACACACGGGCATACACACACACTCACACAAGCATACACACACACACACACACACGGGCATACACACACACACACACACGGGCGCGCACACACACACACGGAGACACATGCGCACACACATACGGGCACACACACATGCACATGCACACTGGCGCAGACACACACACAGGCACATGCACACACACACACTGGTGCACACACACACACAAGCGCTCACACACACGGGCACACAGACATGGGCACACACACACGGGCACACAGACAATCGCTCACACACATTCACTCACACAGACAAGCATACACACAGGAGCACACAGACACGCACACACACAGACAAGCGCACACACAAGCGCACACACAGACAAGCACACACACACATTCACTCGCACAGACATGGGCACACACACACGAGCACACAGACATGCGCGCACACACAGGCACACACAGACAAGCGCACACACGGGCACACAGACAAGCGCACACACACACACACAAGCGCTCACACACATTCACTCGCACAGACATGGGCACACACATAGGCACACACTTCACTACAGCTTCACAAGTCCCAACGTAAAAAGCATTGTTCAAAACAGTGACGACTCCTCCGATAAACATGAACAAAACTTAACTGCTGAGTGTAACCAAGGACAGAGTGTAACCAAGGACAGAGTGTAACCAAGGACAGAGTGTAACCAAGGACAGATTGTAACCAAGGACAGAGTGTAACCAAGGACAGATTCAGACTACGCAGCTCAGCTTTATTTTTTTTATTTGCTTCCCCAGTACTTCAGAAGATAAGCTGCGTGAATATCCAGCTAAAGAAACTTGAAATGAGTTGTGAGACATATTTTGAGACAAGTGAATAAGTAGCATTCAGTTTTGTTTACTGGAATAGTTTTGAACCAGACATGGTATACTTTGGACCCTAAAACTGTGTTTTATTGCTTTTGGGTGCAATTATTTCCTCTGTGTTTACTAAGCCAAAATATAAACTCTTACTTTTTTCAAATGTATGAAGAGGAAAATGGTATATTTTTTTTTGATGAAAAGTATATAATTCACATCCATAGGAGCAGACATGGCTTGCCATTTCTGCAGCTTCTGATTGGCTGCCAGCAGATTGGAAGCATTGGTTAAAATGTAAATCAGCATGCCGCTCTTGAAAGCAACATTGACTCGGTAAGCAACGGGCAGTATAAGATATTTTGTTGCTTTCAAGATGGAAAAACTCAACTAAACAAAAAAAAGGCTGACAGTATTCCTCCAGGTGTATTTTAAAACCTTAAAAATATTCTACATTGAAAATATTTTGTTTAATATGATTTTTCCACCAAAAAAAGCCAAATAAGCTACTGAAAATGGCTCAGTAGCATGTCTACACCTTTACCCTCATTGAGAATGCCAGAATCTATGAATGTGCTAATTGGCAGCAAGTAGCCGCATGGCATCCGGACTCACAACCAATTTCTTCATGAAATCAATTGATTTCAGCATAAGGTTTTGGAAGCAGTCATCTGTAAAATGTGCGCTACAAACACGGGTTCCCTCTATGCTGTCAGGTATTCCACACATTTTTGTTTTAGAAAGGGCTCCTTCGGTAACGAGTGGAACGACGTTGCTACCTCGGGACCGCATCCTAAAACTGCTTTCTGTGTGCTAACGTTTCAGTTTCCCACATCGCTCTACTGTAATTAGCATATCTTTGCATAGTGGACCATGGTAGGTTTGACATATTTGTGACATCACAAGTTTTGCTTGTGCAGGCATGTTTCCCACTTGGATTTCAGAGAGGTACGGAGAAGCGGTCCGTCTGCAGTGGGAGAATGTGAAAAGGGCACCAGTGACAAGTTCTGCACATAATCAATCTGTAACTCCAAGAGGAGTTAACCATACAAAAAATACAATTTAACACAGTATCTGTCTTTTTTGCTTTTATGTATAACTACTAAAAGTGATGCGTTTGATAGCACAGGGTCTATAAGAGGCCATCCATCTCCCAGCATCTTGAAATACCCCCTGACAGATTCAGATATAAAGCTAAGGCACAGGGATTTTGCTCCATTCAGACAAAATATATTTTCCCATTTCTCATAAAATGTAGGAATCATAAAACAACAACATCACCCCAGCTGTAAACTTCTGAAAGGCAGGAGGACAGATGCTAGAGCGGAGCGCTATCAGTACAATCAGAGGAACAAAAAACCGCCCTTGATCTACAGCAGCGAAACCCTGCTGAGCGCAGTGCGTAAGCCCGTGCTGTCCGGATTCACCGGAGGGCAGAAGGCATCGGGCGCGCCGCTGCTGAACCTGGCGCACGCCTGCTGGCCGTAAGAGCGCGCTCTCCGTGCGAATGCGACCGCGCGCTTTCGGCGAGCTCGCTCCGGATAAACGCGTCGTGTTGGCGAACCTGGAATCTTCCCCACCAGCGAGAGAGCTTTGTGTGCAAAGGCACAATCTCCTCACGCTTGAGGTACACAAAAGAGTTGACCCGCGGAAACGCAACGCTGCCTGCTCTGCTGCTACAGAGATGCTTTCTCTCTTTCACCCAAAGGAACTACTGACTTGCAAAAACCATTTAGACCTTTTCCTTTAATGCATGGAAAATCCTAACGGGAGAAACGGACAAATTTAAACGTGTCTAATCATAGCTCAGCTCATAAAATACCTGAAACACAATGACAACATGCATATTCTGCACCAAAAGCATTTAAACCGTTAAAAAAATTGTATCAGCAGCTTCACCAAGGATTATTCAAAAAGTGTTTCTCAGATCAGGAATAACATATTGTGGGACTGATTTTCTAAGGCCTTTAGCATGTTCAAGGCCTTCTAGTGCACGCAAAACAGCACCATCGAGTGACTGGTGCAATCAAATACCATGACTAATAATTAGCTACGTCATTGGATTTGCCTCATGTGCTAAAAGCACATGCTAAAGGTCTTAATAAATCAGGCCCTGTTTGTTTAGTGTAAGTGCCAGAAACATTAAATTAAGCCATGTCGTGTCAGATGTGCATTATAATCTTTGAAGGTGCAGAGGGTTCTGGGTATCTGAGTTCACATGTAGTTTTTAGAGAAGGCAGGGTTCTGACGACTGATTCATAGCAATAAAACACGGTTAGTTCAGCTCTGTCCTCATTTGTTTCACCTTATTTTATTGTGCACTTCATTTTATCCTTCTTTAACCCATTATGGTGCTAATCACAAATATGTGATTATCTTGACTGAACATTCTAATGCTGATGTAACAATCACTACTGGTAAAAGAAAGCATTTCAGTTCTAGAACACTGAACTTACTGACTTAGAAGTGTGAAAAAAATTCCACACAAACTACTCTTCAGAGCGTTAATAGAGAGGGGGCGGCCAGTGTGACCGGGAGACAGGCGCTCCCTGGGCTGCTTGGGGTAGCGCTTCAGGAACGGCGACGGGCCACGCCTCCCACACAGCGAGGCGTCTGCGGTACAGCTGCGGTCCGGAGCCGACGCCCAGGCTAACCGCGCGGTACAGCTGCGGTCCGGAGCTGATGCGCAGGTGACACACCTGAACCGCGAGACGCGCTGCAGCCTGAACCTCGTTAACCCCCTGAACAAGGCTAAGATATAAAAACAGGAAAGCTCAATTAGCACTGAAGCTAACACTGAACCCAGAGCTCAGCTTTATATCATTTAATGTGGACCCACAGAGCCCAGCATTTATTCATCTTTTATTTATCTAGTAGAAAAAAACACACTGACATTTACATCTCTTTTTTTATTTGGGACAGCGAAGCATGAATACATGAATATAAATGCACAGAGACTGTAACTGACCCAAAACTGGAGACGCTAAACTGGGATTTCAATCGCTTTCATGAGAAAAAGGCGTACATGTGGCAAAAATGTGGCATCCAGCAGCTCCAGGTAGGATGTGGGACAGAAAAATCTTTCCCCACAAGGAGAACCTGAGAATTTACAGGAATCTGAGACAGTTACAAACAGTGTTTCTGAATAGGCAAAGCTTTTTAATGGGAACACATTTCCCAAATGTACCCTGAAAGGTACAATAGTGTTCTTTGGGTACTAATACATACCTTTTACAAGTAAAAAAGTTACAAACGAATTAATTATTCAACCCATGGCTAAGGATATAATATAATGTGCCTATAGGATACTACCCCAGTGACAAGCGTTGTACCTTCTTAAGCACATTTTGTAACATTTTCTGGGAGTGTAGAGTGATTCAGTTGTAAATATGGATTTCAAAAGGCCCTGGAATTGACTGCATCGAAACCGAGTTATTTCGCTCACTGAAATGTGACAATTGGAGGGGTTAAGGACTGTGATCCTCCTTAATTGTGTTACTAATCATTTCAGAACTAATCACTTGTCCGTCTCTCTTTTTACCTGGAAGCCAGTAAAAATCAATGGGGTAGAGAGACAGGGCAGTGACTGCTTCCTGTGCTTTCCTCTTTGAGGGGCCGGGAGAAAAGCCTATGATCTCTGCTTTAAAATGTCATTTGATGGGGCAATTTAAAGTGAAAACCTCACTTCCTATTCAAAACCAGAAACTGCGATTAAGTCTACAGCACCCGACCAAATAAAGAAAGGTAGGCTACTGTCATTATGAAATTTTATCTGATCTGAGATTATTTTAAAGCATTAAATTGTTTTTTTAAGGAAATGTTGTTAAACCATGTTCATATGCACCTGAAACAGCAAGGCGTTAGTATAATCTGCCATGCACACTGGTCGTTTATGTGACGGAGCGACACTGCAGTCTTGCGGTGACAATCCCAACTGCTACAGATGTGAATACAGTACGCGATGAACATTTTAAGTAAAACAAGTGGAGGTCTGTTTGGACTATAGCTCACCCACGATGGGTTGCACATCACAGCAATAGGCAGGATGAAACTGGAAAAGCTGTAACAATCGGTTTTGATATGTCATCTTATAAAGGGCACATTTGTTAACTGAAGTAACAGGCCGAAGTACCTTAACTGAAATAACAGGTAAGGTAAGTAATTCAACGGCAATATGGATTTCAATGCCTTTGAAAATGGATTTACAGTGAACAATGGCGGTTTCGTAAAAAGCTGTATTCTCAGAAATTTTCATTTCAGAAAAATGAAGGCATTCCATGAATATGCAGACATTTACATTTGATGCACGACCACTCGGCATTACACAATGATATTTTAGATGCATCAACCAGTATGCGAGCTAACCATAATTAGCATTTAAAAAGCTTTGTAATGAACCACAGGTCACCGGGGATTCGGTTTTAGAAGCGTAGGGTAGCTCGATCCTTTATTACATTTGTAAAGAGAGAGAGCCAGAGATTACTCCCTTTGTATAACAAATTTCATCATAAGGTAAATCGTCGCTGTTTCGTGAATTTTCACATAATTCGTCCACTGCTGGGATTGTCGCATTAGTATAGTTATATACACCTTTTTACCAACAGGAGGCAGTATGAGACCATACCAGATCTCAGCTATGTGCGCTACACTTCAAAGCCACCATCCTATTTAGAATGAATTCATTGCCACGGAGAAAGTAACATTAAAAACAACCTAATCCTGAGAACTCTATTGTTTTTTACTTTAAAAATCGGACTTACTAATAAACTTGCAGAAATTGCTCCGCTTCTAACGGCAGATGTTTAATGTTTTTGTATTCATTCATTCATTCAAGATGGAAAAACGTGGCCGCCCCCAACAATTACCCGCCCCCCAATAGTCATATCATCCAACTCAACCTCAATATTTACGTGACAGAGAACACTCATATTATGTCAGTGATTGGAAACAACATTCATTAACGCGTTAAGAATAAACGATTAGGGTTGCGCGTAATGTGAGCCGGACGCATGATGAGAAGTTTTGTGAACGCTGTCAGCACAAATTTAAAAACATTGCTATTTTTTCGCGTACACCATGTGCCAACAATTACATTTTATATCACCATGTCTAACTACTCTCGCTGCCAGTAGTCGCACAAACTAGGGAATTAGCATCTTTTACATTTACATTACATTACATTTACATCAATTACATTTATTGCATGCCATTAAATAACAGGTTAGTCGAAAAGATTATTAATCAGTGTTAACATGTAACTTTACAGTTGTCACATTTGTTGCTGGATCAGCGGAATATTGCTCTTCACGCTTCGTGTTTCTTCGCAAAGCAAATAATGCATTTGACTTTTTACTGTCACACTGTTTTAACAGTGCTATTACATCATTGGCGCCAGCGACTGGCAAAACGAGCAATAGTAGGCTTTAAACAGCCATGTCATCTGGCGTTCTAATTATTTAAACATAACACAGAAGTATACCGCATGGTAAGCGCGCAATAAGACACGGAGTAAATAAAATGAACCACCAACTTAAATAAAATCCGTTAGTTCTTGTTCAAGTGAGCAAAATGCAAGTGAACAGTCGATCAATTATAAGCATCTAACGGAGCATAGCAGTTTAATATAGTTGTGAAAGCACAATTGTACCTTTGTGTATTCTTCTCCTTAAGATAGCTTGTAAGAACAGCATTTTCCCCTCGTCTTCCAGCTCCGATATTATCCCTCTTGCTTTAACTGTGTAACATCCGTCCGTGGGAAAGACCCGTTCAACGTGCTTCTGTTTTCCGCTATCTCATTCGTACCCAAAACTCCCCTCCCCCGTCAGCACACTAATGAAGCACGCCGTACTGTACCAGATGTGTCCGTTAAATAAAGGGAAAATACATTGCTTATTAAGCAATTGCCATTGGTCGTGAGTGCAGCGACTCCTGATTTTAAAAAAATGAATGGTGTACACCTCGCCTGTCAAATAACGGGTCACTGACCAACAGCGGCTCATATACTTTCCCTCACATTTTCCTCATTAGCTGGATATTATGCGAAGTCACCCTGGAAATAATCTCTCCGCTACCCCCTTTTCTCTCGCGCGCGCGTGCTCTCTTTCTCTCTCTGCGATTAATACATGCAAAATGTATGCTGAAAGCCTTCGGGACTTTTGATGCCCTAGTTTTTTTTCCCCTGCTTTTTCAGTATAAATTTAGAAGATAAGCGAGTTTTCACAGCAGCGTATGATCAACTTTTCCACAGTCCCTAATAAGAGTTTGTGGAGTCCAAGTGCACGCGGTAGCGCACGAGCACTGCGGCCCTGCAATGACAGGTGCGGTATCATAAATGTAGAATTACCTTCCAATGACATCGTCTGAAGATGGATTTGCTGAAAAGTTCTCTCGGGACGAAAACTTGATTAGTTCGTTCCCATTCCTGTACGGCTTTCCTTTACCTTCGGGGCTGATCGGTTGTAAGCAAGCACTTAATCCTTGTTGATACGTTTTTATCCTTAGGCAAATTTTATTCTCTATTTTGCTTTCATATCACTATTTGAAATGGAAGTGGGACAAGTTAAAACTACCGTTGACAGGTTACCGCATTAATATGCAGTACTCCCATTAACTACCATCTAGTTACTCACGGATTACTTGATGAATTTAGGATGACTGACACTTCTAAAACATCTGCGCATGCACGCGCATATAAATATGCAAAGTGCATGTGCACGCACGGACAACACAAATACACTTGCGCACAGTTATACGGGCGCATCAGATATTAAAATGAAATATCATATAATTTTAAAATGAAATATATGTACGTGCCAATAAAGCTTATTTGAATTTGAATTTGAATTTAAATTGAAATATCATGGAAAGGAAATAAGTACGCTTAACAAAACAACAATTTTTATCACAATATTCCTACACAACAGAGCAAAAGTGCATTGTGAAATAAGTATCAAAGCATTCCTGAGCAGTTATTGGGCCAGCGTGCATACCTTCTGTTTTGTCAAACTGTTGTAGCTGATCAGCTCAGGGCTTGGTTAGTAAAAAATGGGAAAAATCTACTAGGAAAACAAAGTTTCACATGGAAGAAGTGCTAGTAATCCAGTAGGGGGCACTCTTCTGTCTGTAGCAATCAGAAATCCACAGCAGAGTGGAGGGGGCAATGCACTGTAGAAGGTGCCGTTCTTTGGATGAGACCTTAAACCAAGATCCTGATTCATACTTTTAAAGCGAGTAGGGATTTTAACCCGGATGTCTTGGCACCATCCCCTATACTTTCTCATTGTCCACTTATATATAGTGGATTTCTGATTGCTGCAGAGATTTTATTAGGAGGTTTCCCATTCATTTACTAACAGTACCATGAAAGAGTATTTTCTCCTTTCTGATTTCCTCTATTGTTGCATATTTGTCGCACTGAATTGTTTCAGATCTGTAGGCAAAATGTAACATGAGACAAAGGGAAACCATGTAAACACAAAATAAAATTTAAAAAGTATCATTTCATTTAATGAAAAAAGTTATCACACACCTGTTTGAAAAAGTAATTGCCCCTTTTTACTCAACCAATGAACCACAAATTTAATAGATAATTAAATTCAGCTGATTGAACACAGCCAGGCTTGATTCCAGCCCCTGTTGAATCTAAACCACTCATATGGAGTGAAGTAGTCAGCACAAAGTTTCTACAAGCTCACTATGCCACGATCAAAGGAAACTCCACAAGAGATGAGGAAAAAAAAGTTGTTGAAATATATCAGTCTGGTAAAGGTTGCAAAGCTCTGGGACTCCAACAAACCAATGTGACAGCCATTATCTGCAATTGGAGAACACTTGGAACAGTGGTGAATCTTCCCAAGAGTGACCTGCCTGCCAAAATTTCTCAAAGGGCACAGCAACAGTTCATCCAGTAAGTGACAAAAGATCCCTGACGAACATCTAAAGAACTGTAGACCTCTCTAGCCTCTGCTAAGGTGTTTGTGTTCATGACTCCACAATTTCAAAGAAACTGGGAAAAATTGGAATTCATGGGAGAGTAGCAAGGCAGAAACCATTGTTAACCAAGAGGAACGTCAATGCTCATCTCACATTTGCAAAAAAAAAACCACCTGCATGATCCCCAAGCCTTTTGGCATAATGTTTGGATCATTGTCTTGCTGGGTAACCCAATTATGCTTCAGCTCATGGACAGATGACCAGACATTCCCCTTAAGAATTTTCTGGTATGGAGCAGAACACGTAACACTTATTTGGTCCTCATGTTGAGAGAACAGATCAAGCAACAGACTCCATCTGCAGATTCACAGCCTAGAATCAACTCTAAGACATTTTGTTAGCTTTCTTGCACATAAACTAATGATGCAAAGACACAGCTGGCCAAGAAACATCTGAGCAGCCAACTGTCCAATTACTTTTGTTCCCCTAAAATGGTGACTCTGTATAAAAAGGGCTGCAATTCCTACATGGATTACCCGGTATGGATGTCAAACCCTCAAATAGAAGCTGACAGTCTGCACATAGTTATAATAGCCCTTAATCTAAGCCTTCAGGTCATGGAAGCTTTTGTGTTTTCCTTCAAATTCAAAAAGTCTGAAGCCATTCCTTAGCTTTCACTTGATCAGCAAAAATCAGGAGAGAGCAAGGACATAAGGAGAGCCATATCTTTTCTGCATTTCGTGCCAATTTCTTTTCTTAATTACGTAATTAGTCGAGTCATTTACGTTATCTGGAACATAACCTACATTTCTCGATAAGCTTAAGAATGACAGGTAAGGAATGCTCTTGTGTCCTAATGAAACATTTCACTGTGATCGAATCTGCAAGTGAACCGGCACTGATGTAGCCAGTGCGGCTAATTAGCTGACTGAGCTAGGGACACCAAATCGGGAGATCATGCTTAAGCAGTGGCCCTCCAGACCTGGAACTGCAAAATGTAGCACTGTGCTAAACATACACCAAACTGAATGTGCAGAATGTTTGGTGATTATGTTTTTGCATCTGGTTAAATCGCAGACATAAGTTATTATCGAAAACAAAATTCCAAACGTTGAGATTTTTATGTGTGAGATCTGTGCGAAAGGCAAAGAATGCTCACATTTACATTTAATGCTAATCAGCGCCTGTAATCAGCCACCTGTAATTATCACGGGTCAGGACAATAGAAATGATAAAGTGTAGCTTTCATGCAGATTGGACAGCAAATACAAAATTAAACTTTGCAAATAAAAGCAAATGAAATCCATGTAAGGAGACGCATCTGTCGTAAAATTTAATGAAGCCGGAAAATAATTTGCAATACAAAGAACTACAGAATCCCACAGAGAAAACATCACTGGTTTGCATTATTAGCCCCAAGAAACCTTCTTCACAAGATATATCTCAAAACTCACATAGCATTTAAACTGGTTTATGAAGCGTAGCATATAATTATTGTAGTATCGGTGACCTCATTAATCAGACATATTAAGTACCTGTACCATACTCAATGCACATAAAATGTTTTTTTTTTTTTTAACATGTAATTGCAGAAAAAATACAGGTCTGATCTGCTCTGCATCTAAAGTTGTTTTGTTGCTAATTGCTCTCAGATCTTATGGAATATAGTCTGGTAATCAGATCCAGGAGCGTAATCTGCGGAGGCTGGGGAGTTGCAGGAATCAAAGAGAGAGCGGTTCTGCAGAGAAAGTGGGCCAGTGCCGTTTCTGGCTCCCCGCTTCTCACTTCGCCCCGTTTTTAATGAAGCTTGATCTTTCCTGCTTTCTCCATTGATTTCTCTCTCCTGAGTTATCTCAGCAACAAACAAAGAAATGAAGAAATAAATAAATAAATAAACAAAAAATAAAACGGAAGCGGCAACAACAAATAAAAATACCTGGCCGGTCCCTGTGTGACTCAGAGAACTCAGAGATGAAGGCTTTTCTGTCAGATCTTTTCCTGTTAGAGGCGAGCGCAAAAATGCACCTGATTTGCAGGCCTGTAGAGTACAATACAAGTCTTAAAAATTGAATATTTGATATTCGTTTTCATGTAGATTTGACTCTGTCAGCATGTTTACAAGGATGGAAAGGGGGGGTTGGGGGGGGGGGTTGGGGTGGGTGAATCCAGTCTTATTTACATGACTCACTGAAGGAAAGTCAGTGTTCTACAGCTTAATGCAAATACAAAACAACCAACATTCACAACAAATTACATCCCTTTTCTGAGGAAAGCAGGATAGTCCCCCCTCTGTTTGTATATTCAGCTTTATTCAGACAGTTACGTAGTATAGAGGGTGAGATAGAGAAGGGACTATAGCTGAGAAAGTGTCACAGTGGGACTCAGCCACTCCCTGCATGGGGGGGGGGGGGGGGGGTTGCATACAGTATGGCAGTATGGCCGACAGTGAGCTGCCTGTTCTGAATGTTGGTGGAAACTGTTTCAGTTTCTCAGTAATCTGCTGGAATTGGGCTCTAGCACAGTACTTCTTGGACCAGGTCTGATGTGTGTGTCCAGAAGATGACGCTGCCTCAAACCTGACTTTAAATGTTGTTGTCAAACCACATGAAAGTTCATTTGAACTGCTGCCCTGGGTATTTTTCAATAACAGTCCACTGTGCAAAGCGTCAAACATAGGTATTGGCACCAAGAACCTACAATATCATATTAAATTGATGCTGGTTATTAGAACTGTCAGTCCTAAGTAGATCTGCCCTTTCCTAAATAACCTTGGGTGTAAGTCGTGTAAGTTTGAATACTTCTGTTCTCTATTTCTTTGGAGTGGGGAGCATATTAACCTACACAAGGAAAGATGAAAACGTGTGCTTGTTTTTTTTTTTGTTTTTTTTTTTTAAATCCTGCCACAAATATGAATTTCACAATCAGTGTACTGCTAAGCTCTCACAGCTTTGCGAACGCAGCTGCTAACTCTGTGACCGCTGTAACCAGCGGTCTCTCTGTGAGGATACAGTATCTGCTGTAATACTACAGTAATACACACGTCATACATTAGTGATGAACAAAGATCTGGGGCCTTCTACACAGGCCCTTGTCATTTTCACATCGCCAGCATTAAGACAAGAGCGCGTTAAAGATTCCTACTGTTCATAAGTAATCCTCAAATTGTGTCCAACTTGAGAACAGACAGGTTGAATGTATTCAATACTGAGTCTGCATGCTCTATTTCTCTTTCTCTCTCTTCTACACACACACACACACACAAATGCGCGCATGTGAATTCACACACACACACACGTGCACGCACACACACACACACAAACACACACACAGACTTGCATTTGCTCAAGAAACATGCCCTAACTTTGCAGCAATTGTAATCTTCATGTCTGGTAGGTCCCTATAATGAAGAAAGAAAACGTGTGTGAACTTGGTTATAAATGGGTTATATCGCTATCCTTAATACAGCCCACGGGCCTTGCAACATACTGACACGTCTCTGAATACTAGGCTCAGAGAACAGCATGCACACATAATGACCTCACACACACACACACACGTCATTTTCACAAAGCAGACTACTGAATGAGCAATCTGTATTAGATCTGTATTAGAATCAGCAATCTTATCGAACCTGTGTTTTGTAGTTGTTCCAAGGACCTTGATATGCACTTTTGTACGTCACTTTGGATAAAAACATCTGCTAAATGAATGTAATGTAATATTAGGTTTGCTCATTTTTCTTAAATCTCTAATTTCCCCAAACACTAAAGCATTTGACTGAGATCATTGTACATTTTTCTTAATGATTTACTGACACCTACTTTAAACATCTTCAACCACTCCTCAAATATCTTTTCATTTACTGAAAGAGGTGTTTTTTGTTGGACAGAAAATTAGCCAAAGGTAAATTCCGTACAGACATTAGGAAGAGTTTTTTCATGCAGAGAGTAGTCAATGTGTGGAATAGCCTGTCAGGTCACGTAGTAGAGACAGAAACTCTGGGGATTTACAAGACTAGGCTTGATACAGTGTTAGATACTATCTAGTCTGTGAGCATTGTTTGGCTGAATGGCCTGTTCTCATCATTATGTTAAGTTATATTATGTTTTGTTAAAATAGCATAACATACACAATAACTTTCAAAAATCAGATACCCCTATATCTAGTGGAAGACTAAAGACACATTTGCAATAATTGTTTGTCGACAACTTATTCAATGAGCCCCTTCAAGATGTCAACCAACACCCAATCAGACACCTAACACATGCCCCCAGTGCTGGCATCGCAGTTTTAACACAGTACAGAAGAAAATATACTAGAAGATAAATCCAATGGGTACACTTTAAAGAATTACATTATTTCACTCAAGCAGATTATATAAAAGGGAATATACTTACAAATTAATATGGTGGTTATGCTTGGATGATTTTTCTAATATATACTTATACTAAACTTCTAAAAAGGGAATAAAATGAAATACTGAAAAACTGACAATAAAAGAAAATGGTTATATTGTTTTCTGCCCAAATCAGTGACATAAAATACTTGTGGATAATACAACCACAACTAGTTTAATGAAAAAGACTAAAAGTAGAGTCTCTAGCTTAATAAAGCAGTTCCTCTCTCAGTCTTCTCTCCCTATGTTCATGCATTTACCAGGGTTCTCACTCTTTTTAGGAAATCATTTCACAAGACTTTTCAAGGACAATTTCCATGCCTGGAAATGGTAGCCCAAAGCTGCTGGTGGACCGGTGGGGTGGGGGTGGGGGGCAATGTGCAAGTACCATAACCATCCAAAACGTTGTGCTGCCGTGTTATCTCTGTTGTAGTCTGTATTTCCGGTCACTTGTCTCCCCAGTACTGTCTCTGTGTCTGTGTTCCCTGAGCTGCTTCACTCCCCTGTACTTGTGTGATTTCACTATTCGGGTGGTTCCGGGTTTTCGTGGTTTCCCCCCTTCTTTCCAGTCTCGCTTTACTTACTTCCTGCCTATTTCTAGTTTTACTAATTTCTACTAATCCCTACTAACTTATAGATTGTAAAGTACTAACCTCACTAATATACTAACATGTGAATATTACTAATGGACTAACACACACTAGTTTTGGGTTTTTGAATAGTTTAGATCACTATACTAATACATTAACCAGTCTCCCCTTTTCCATGCTGCGCTGTAGCTCCGCCCCTTTTCTTTCTAGCCTGCTCTAACGCTGAGTTCTGCAATTGCCTGCACCTGTCTCTTGCTCTGACTGCACCTCTCTCTCTCTGCACGTGTTTTACCTGCTTCACCCAGGCCGTCTATTATCATTGTTGTCTATGTGATTCCAGTCCGCGTTTTGTCAGTCCCCTGTCATTGAATTAGTTTTCCTAATGTTCTTCACCTGGATGTTGTTTGTTACTCCTCCCTCACTCACTTACCCCTCCTTGATTGTTACCTTCCCCAGTGTATAAATGTCAGTCTTTTCCACCAGCTCAGAGTCAGAACGTTGATCATATTCATTGTGCAGATTATTTGTAAGCCTTTGTCTATTGAGATTCCTGCGACACCCCTTTGCCCGACTTCGAGTTTGCCTGCCCCTTTTTGGTTTTGTTTGCTTCTGGTTCGACCTTCGCTTTGCCTTGACTTCTCTTTTGCCTGTCCCTTTGTACCTTCGCCATTCTGATCTCCTGGTTTTTGATTTTTTGCCTGTCTTTTCACTATTCTTTTGGAAACTCGATTCGGCACCGTCCTCTCTCTGACTACCTGGCTTCGAACCTCGGACTGATTGAAGACAACGTTTTTTGGATTTCCCTGGTCTGCGTGTGGGTCCTTACACAGAACATCACAGTACGTTCTGACCAGGATGGACCCAGCGGACCCTGCCCAGGTACAATTTGTACTTGGGCAGCAGGGAGCCATGTTGGGACGCCACCAGTCCCACTTGGAGTCGGTCTCTCACCAGTTGCAGATCCTAACCTCCTGCGTGGCGGAGCTGACATCTGCACTCCGCGCTTCCTCGCCTGGCTTCGCTCCCCAGCAACACGCGGCTCCCACTACGCCTGACCTTCCACATGCACGTGCTCGTGAACCCCACCTTCCTCCTCCGGAGAAGTACGACGGAGAACCTGGTGGCTACCGCCCATTCCTTACCCAGTGCCGGCTGATCTTCCAGCTACAGCCAGCTACCTTCCCCACTGAGCAGGCCCGAGTTGCCTACATAATCATGCAGCTCACCGGGCGAGCTAAGAAGTGGGGAACGGCTGCCTGGGAGGAGGGGCTTCCCTGCGTGCAGACATCCACGCTGCTCGCAGAAGAGATGAAACGGGTCTTCGACCGCTCCAAGCACGGCCATGATGCGGCGCAAGAACTCCTGCGCATGCGCCAAGGGGGAATGACGGTGTCGGACTTCGCCATCGACTTTCGTACTCTGGCTACCGCCAGTGGCTGGGAGAAGAAAGCTCAGTACGACACCTTCCTCAATGGCCTGTCTGAGAGCGTGAAGGACGAGCTGCTGACCCGGGACCTGCCCGAGGACCTCAACGATCTCATTGCCCTGGCTATCCGCGTGGATTCACGCATCCAAGAGCGCCAACGGGCTCGCAGTCAAGGGGTCTACAACCGAGCAGTCACTGAGAGGTCCAGGACCACTGCTGCACCTTCTACCAATCTCAAACCTCCTCCAGTCATGATGTCGGACCCGGAACCGATGCAAGTCAACCGTGCTCGCCTGACTAAGGAGGAGAGGGATAGAAGAATGCACACCAGGTCATGCCTCTACTGTGGGAAACCAGGCCACTATGTCGCAGCCTGCCCGCTAAAAAGACAACGCCCGCTAGTGTGTCGAGAAGCACTAGTGGGTATGATTCCAACCGAATCCTCCTCCAAACACCGGACTTGCCTGCCTGTCAACATTGAGTGGGATGGACGAACCAAAGGGACCACCGCCCTCATCGACTCCGGGGCCGAGGAGAACTTCCTGGACGCTGGGGCCGCCGAGAGATGGGGGATCCCTTTGGAGAAGATGTCATGCCCCCTAGTGGCCAACTCGCTCAATGGTCAAAGGTTGGCGAATATTACTCACACCAGCGTTCCTCTCAAGGTTCGGCTCTCCGGCAACTATCAAGAAGAGCTTCGGCTCCACATCATTGAATCTCCCCACTCACCCATCATTCTCGGGCATCCCTGGCTTGAGAAGCACAACCCCACCTTGGAGTGGAACTCGCACAAGATTTTGGGCTGGAGCCCATTCTGTTTAGCATCTTGTCTGCGAGAGGCCCATTCTTCTGTTCCTGAGTCACCTCCTCCCGAGAAGCCGACGGACCTGTCGGCGGTTCCTCCCGAGTACCTGGACCTAGAAGAGGTCTTCAGCAAGTCCCGAGCCACCTCTCTGCCTCCTCACCGCCCTTACGACTGCGCCATTGACCTGAAGCCCGGCACCACTCCCACCAGAGGTCGATTGTTCTCTCTGTCTCGGCCGGAGACGGAAGCTATGAATAAATACCTCCAGGAGTCCTTGACTGCCGGCATCATCCGTCCTTCATCCTCACCAGCAGGGGCCGGATTCTTCTTTGTGGGGAAGAAGGATGGCTCACTCCGGCCTTGCGTCGACTACCGAGCCCTCAATGACATTACGGTCAAGAACCGTTACCCACTCCCCCTCATGGCTTCCGCCTTTGAACTCCTGCAAGGAGCCACCATATTCACCAAGCTGGACCTGCGCAACGCCTATCACCTGGTGCGCATTCGAGAGGGCGATGAATGGAAGACAGCCTTCAACACTCCTACTGGACACTGGGAGTATTTGGTGATGCCCTTCGGGCTCACAAACGCACCAGCTATTTTCCAGACACTGGTGAATGATGTTCTGAGGGACTGGATAAATAAGTTTGTTTTTGTATACCTGGATGACATCCTGATCTTTTCCAAAACTAAGGAGGAACATATCATCCAGGTCCGCAAGGTGCTCCAGAGACTGTTGGAGAACCGCTTATTTGTCAAGGCGGAGAAATGTGAGTTTAGTTGTAACACCACTTCTTTCCTGGGATACATCATCTCCGCCGGCAGCATTCAGATGGACCCCCAGAAGATCCGGGCGGTTGTGGAATGGCCTCAGCCAGACTGTCGTCGGGAACTGCAACGTTTCTTGGGCTTCGCCAACTTTTACCGCCGTTTCATCCGTAATTACAGTTCTCTGTCAGCCCCACTCACCGCCCTCACATCCATTAAGACCCGATTCCAGTGGAACGCCCAGGCTGAAACAGCCTTCCGAGTCCTCAAAAACCACTTCACCTCTGCACCCATCCTTGTTCATCCTGACTCTGCGGCTCAGTTCATCGTAGAGGTTGATGCCTCCAACATTGGGGTGGGAGCCGTTCTCTCTCAGCGTTCCTCCAGGGACAATAAGATCCATCCCTGTGCCTACTTCTCTCACCGCCTGACACCCACGGAACAGAACTATGACATTGGGAACCGTGAGCTGTTGGCGGTGAGGATGGCTTTGGGAGAATGGCGCCATTGGCTTGAGGGCTCTCAAACACCTTTCCTGGTGTGGACTGATCATAAGAACCTGGAGTACCTTCACACAGCCAAACGCCTCAACTCTCGCCAGGCCCGATGGGCACTATTCTTCTCCAGATTTGACTTTACCCTTGCTTACCGCCCCGGGTCAAAGAATACCAAGCCTGACGCCCTCTCCCGCCGGTTTGAACCACCCACCAAGGATCCTTCACCTGACACCATCCTCCCGCGGAGCTGTTTCATCAATGCCATTCACTTGGACATCGAGGAGATGGTTCGTAAGGCCCAGGAGGATGAGGCTGGTCCAAGTAATTGCCCGGCGGATCGTCTCTACGTTCCTGCCCAAGTCCGCTCTCAAGTTCTCCTTTGGGGCCACGCTTCGCAACTCTCATGCCACCCGGGGGCCACCAGAACCAGGACATTTATTCAGAGACGTTTTTGGTGGCCCTCCATGAAACAAGAGATCTTGGACTTTGTGGCTGCCTGCTTGGTCTGTGCCCAGAACAAATCCTCTCACCACCCACCCTCAGGTCTGTTACAGCCCCTCCCCATCCCACACCGCCCCTGGTCTCACATAGCATTAGATTTCATCACAGGCTTACCCCCATCCAACACTTTCACCACTATCCTCACCATAGTTGATAGGTTCTCTAAAGCTGTTCACTTCGTTCCCCTCACCAAGCTTCCCTCTGCCAAAGAAACCGCCAACTTACTCATTCATCACGTTATTAGATTACACGGCATCCCCACTAATATAGTTTCCGATAGAGGCCCCCAGTTCACTGCACGTTTCTGGAAAGCTTTCTGCTCACTGTTGGGTTCCTCCATTAGCCTATCCTCAGGATTTCACCCCCAGACCAATGGCCAGACCGAGCGGGCCAATCAAGTGATCGAAACTGTCCTTAGATGCCTCTGCTCCAAGAACCCCACCTCATGGTCTTATCAACTACCCTGGGCAGAGTATGCCATTAACTCACACACCTCCGCTTCCAAACTTTCTCCGTTCAAGTGCTGCCTAGGGTACCAGCCGCCTCTATTCCCTAGTCAGGAGGAGGAGGTGGGGGTCCCCTCAGCTGAAGCCTTCATCCGGCGCTGCAGGAGAACATGGAAGACCGCTCGCCTCAACTTGCTTCGCGCCAGCGCCAGGATGAAGGTGACGGCCGATCGCCGCCGCTCTAAAGCCCCCTCCTACAGAGTTGGACAGCGTGTTTGGCTCACCACCAGAGACATTCCCCTACGTGTTGAGTCCCAGAAGTTAGCTCCTCGTTTTATTGGCCCCTTCCCTATTGTTAAAATCCTCAGCCCCACTGCTGTTATATTAAAGTTACCCTCCACCATGCGCAGAATTCACCCCACTTTTCATGTTTCCCGCTTAAAACCCGTTGTTACCCATCCCCTCTGCCCTGCCCCTGAGCCCCCCCCTCCCCCCCGACTTATTGATGGTGGTGATGCCTACACCGTGAACAAACTGTTGGATGTTCGTCGTCGGGGTCGCGGCCTTCAGTACCTGGTGGACTGGGAAGGCTACGGCCCCGAGGAAAGAAGCTGGATCCCCTCTCGCTTCATTTTGGATAAGCAGATTATTAAGGACTTTCATGTCAAACACCCTGTGCCACCGGTGAAAACGCCAAGAGGCGTTTCCTAGGGGGGGGGGGTACTGTTGTAGTCTGTATTTCCGGTCACTTGTCTCCCCAGTACTGTCTCTGTGTCTGTGTTCCCTGAGCTGCTTCACTCCCCTGTACTTGTGTGATTTCACTATTCGGGTGGTTCCGGGTTTTCGTGGTTTCCCCCCTTCTTTCCAGTCTCGCTTTACTTACTTCCTGCCTATTTCTAGTTTTACTAATTTCTACTAATCCCTACTAACTTATAGATTGTAAAGTACTAACCTCACTAATATACTAACATGTGAATATTACTAATGGACTAACACACACTAGTTTTGGGTTTTTGATAGTTTAGATCACTATACTAATACATTAACCAGTCTCCCCTTTTCCATGCTGCGCTGTAGCTCCGCCCCTTTTCTTTCTAGCCTGCTCTAACGCTGAGTTCTGCAATTGCCTGCACCTGTCTCTTGCTCTGACTGCACCTCTCTCTCTCTGCACGTGTTTTACCTGCTTCACCCAGGCCGTCTATTATCATTGCTGTCTATGTGATTCCAGTCCGCGTTTTGTCAGTCCCCTGTCATTGAATTAGTTTTCCTAATGTTCTTCACCTGGATGTTGTTTGTTACTCCTCCCTCACTCACTTACCCCTCCTTGATTGTTACCTTCCCCAGTGTATAAATGTCAGTCTTTTCCACCAGCTCAGAGTCAGAACGTTGATCATATTCATTGTGCCGATTATTTGTAAGCCTTTGTCTATTGAGATTCCTGCGACACCCCTTTGCCCGACTTCGAGTTTGCCTGCCCCTTTTTGGTTTTGTTTGCTTCTGGTTCGACCTTCGCTTTGCCTTGACTTCTCTTTTGCCTGTCCCTTTGTACCTTCGCCATTCTGATCTCCTGGTTTTTGATTTTTTGCCTGTCTTTTCACTATTCTTTTGGAAACTCGATTCGGCACCGTCCTCTCTCTGATTACCTGGCTTCGAACCTCGGACTGAATAAAGACAACGTTTTTTGGATTTCCCTGGTCTGCGTGTGGGTCCTTACACAGAACATCACAATCTCAGCAGCTAATAAAAATGAGAAAAGCAGAAAAAAATACAGAAAAATATGCAATCTCTAAATATACTGTTTAATAGCTTGACTTATAGCCTAGCCTACAATTTTCCAGGACCTCACACATATTTCCAGGACATGTTGTAAATTTTCCAGGTGTTTTCCATGACTGGAAAACTAGTCGATAAATTTCCAGGTTTCCAAGGTTTTCCAGGTGATCTACACATCTCTATCATCATAAAAAAGTAACTTAGCATGTTTATGAATTACCTATAATTGTGTTACTATCTAACGCAGTATATAATTCATATGCCTTTACATGGGGACTCAAGCAAAGTTAATCAATCAAGAAGGATAATTATGTTTTGATACATTTTCAACACTTTGATGTAAATGTATAAAAACGAATGTTCATCTTGTGCACATGTATGAAATTCCAGACAAATTTTCAAGAACTACGGAAACATACATTCTAATATGCAATATGAACGTATGAAGTTTTAGACAGGAAAATACTTTTTTAAAGGGTGCAAAATCATCAAGTTAAGAACAACACAAATTTGAACATTCTGTTTTAGGGTCATGACATTTGGCCCAGATGCAGTGCAGGACGTCCTGCATTAACCCCTCCTCTATGTCCCTCTTCAAATAAACTGCTCAGTAGTAATTTCAGCTTCAGTTGTGTTCTAAACCATCTCTCAGCTTCACCGAACAAATTAACTCCAAGGTGTCCCAGTGTGAACTCTAGACCCCCCTTCTCTCAAAATCCTCCACAGCTGACATCTACCTGACCTCTCCCCACACCAAGAACCAGGGCCGTAGGCTGGAGCCCCTCGGCTCGGCAGAGAGGGAAATGACTGGAGAATTTGCTGGGGCTTGCTCTCCCAGGAAGGGCCGAGGAAGCCAGCGAGATGCCTGTTTTAATATAAAGCTGTTATAATATAAGCAATGATTTGAATCAATAACTGATTCAAATTTTTTAAAAGCTGTATGATTTATGTCAGTTTCATTCACAGATTACTTTTAAAATAACCATTAAAATGCGACTTGACTTTATACATGCGTCAGGCTGGCCTTAGTGAATCAAAATAGCAATACGCCAGCAAGGTGCCCAACTTCAGTTTATCTGAAAGACCTTCCCACCAAAATGGAAGCAAGCTCATTTTCTATTTTAAGAAAAAGGATGCAAAACGGAAAAATGCCAACCGCGTCAGTCTGAAACTAGCACAGCTAGGGGGGTGAGAGAGAAACTAGGGGAGTGAGAGGGAAACTAGGGGGGTGAGAGGGAAACTAGGGGAGTGAGAGGGAAACTAGGGGTGAGAGGGAAACTAGGGGTGAGAGGGAAACTAGGGGGGTGAGAGGGAAACTAGGGGATGAGAGAGAAACTAGGGGAGTGAGAGGGAAACTAGGGGTGAGAGGGAAACTAGGGGGTGAGAGGGAAACTTAGGGAGTGAGAGGGAAACTAGGGGGGTGAGAGGGAAACTAAGGGAGTGAGAGGGTAAACTAGGGGTGAGAGGGAAACTAGGGGAGTGAGAGGGAAACTAGGGGGGTGAGAGAGAAACTAGGGGAGTGAGAGGGAAACTAGGGGAATGAGAGGGAAACTAGGGGGGTGAGAGGGAAACTAGGGGAGTGAGAGGGAAACTAGGGGAGTGAGAGGGAAACTAGGGGGTGAGAGGGAAACTAGGGGGTGAGAGGGAAACTAAGGGAGTGAGAGGGAAACTAGGGGGGTGAGAGGGAAACTAAGGGAGTGAGAGGGTAAACTAGGGGTGAGAGGGAAACTAGGGGAGTGAGAGGGAAACTAAGGGAGTGAGAGGGAAACTAGGGGGGTGAGAGGGAAACTAGGGGAGTGAGAGGGAAACTAGGGGGTGAGAGGGAAACTAAGGGAGTGAGAGGGAAACTAGGGGGGTGAGAGGGAAACTAAGGGAGTGAGAGGGTAAACTAGGGGTGAGAGGGAAACTAGGGGAGTGAGAGGGAAACTAGGGGGGTGAGAGGGAAACTAGGGGAGTGAGAGGGAAACTAGGGGGGTGAGAGAGAAACTAGGGGTGAGAGAGAAACTAGGGGGGTGAGAGGGAAACTAGAGAGTGAGAGGGAAACTAGGGGGGTGAGAGGGATACTAGAGAGTGAGAGGGAAACTAGGGGGTGAGAGAGAAACTAGGGGGGTGAGTGGGAAACTAGGGCGGTGAGAGGGAAACTAGGGGGGTGAGAGGGACAGTGAGCAGGGACTGCTGCTTAACTCTGAGCACTCTGAAAACAAATCCAGGCAGTCAAGGTCTCTCGGCCATGAACAGTGTTCAGCAGGGGTGAATGCTGCAGCCTCTGTTATGGGATGGGAAACGCACGGGCTGTCCTCCAAATCATGTGACTTCACCCACCTCACCTCATCACACCGCAGATCACGCTCACACGGACACGTTTGTGTGCAGCCCAAAAGGCAAACTACAGGGCACCCGACCAGATGGGGGTCACTAGTTACTGGCAGGGCACAGTCGTCCCGGTCGACTGAAACCTTGTTTCCCGGGCCACGCTGGCACCCGCAGGGCTGCCAGCCATGGGCAGCACCGTCATGGTGCAGATTTGGGGCCGGCCCGTGGGGCCCACCCCCGCATTAGAACAGTGCCTTGTGCCTTTACAGAATGAGCCACCCAGCCTCCCATGCCGACTTATTTCACCCACAGCGGTCTGCTGCAGGATGTCTCAGCAGTCTGACCCCGTGTAATCCTCATCCCTCGGCTGCTGAGTAGCACTGGTGTTTACACTGCCCAGCCAGGTCTTCCTCAGGCTCTCTCTCTCTCTCTCTCTCTTTCTCTCTCTCTACAGGTCTTCCTCAGGCTCTGTTTCTCTCTGTGCAGCCCGGTCCCTGCTGATTCCTGCTGTGTGTAATCATGCTGCACGCTCTGTCAGAGCCAGTGACACACGTCCCCGGGGGGAAGGGGGGGGGAGGAACAGCCACCCTCCCGGATCTGGAGCGGCGAACACTCGAGAGGAAGCCCAACACACTGTTCTGATTTTAATTACCGTGACACTTGTTTCAAACACGACTGAATCTCCTCAGGTGCAACCTGTCGGTCTGCGACTCACAGAGGAAAAGGCTTCATAAAGGGCCAAGGAGAGGATGACATGGCACTCATAGCTTAGCAGAAGCAAACGGAGATGTGTAGCTGTGCTGGCTAGATGTACAATACGCAGAAAAAATTTTACGTTCAATTGAGTTGCACTAGAGAATTCATGATGGTTTGCACTTTGCTCGTAAGACACACCTGATAAATACTCCAAAAGAAATTGACATTGATTGAAGAATCAAGTGTCCAATATACAACACCTTTACACCATCACAATACAAACATATACCACCAAACTAACAAATACTTACATTCAGTATACACACAGTCTCACGTACACAGCAACATAAGACACATTTTTTCAGTCACATATATATATATATAGATATAATTATTTTAATCAGACAAAACCCCTTTAAAAAATTAAAATAAAGGAGAAATTTTGATCAATGGTGTCTGCAGATTTAAATTTTTTTGGGGGAAAAAACCTCAAAAAGACCAGTTCATGTATTGACATGCAACCAGGAATAGGTTGTTCATGGGAATATCTTCTTTATAAGTTACATAAAAAGGTTTCAATATTATACTTAAAGTTCTTTTGGATTTGAGATCAAAAGATGAATATGAGACAAAAGTACAGAAAGTCAGCTTTTATTTCATTGTACTCACATGCATAAAATGTTAAAACATTTTAGAGAAACGGGTGTTTTTGTGCTGAGTTCCCCCATTTTTAGACAAATTAAGTTAATGAACACCTAAAAGGTGTCAACTGTTGCTCAGTTGTTTCCTTTTGCATGGATTGTTCACTCATAAAAATGACATGTGTCTAGTTCTGATTTTAGCCTTTGTTTTCATCTCTGGAGATTGCATTTGGAGTGAGGAGTAACGCACCAACATGAAGAGCAGAGAACTACAGTACGGCTGATAAACAACGAGCCGTAAGCTGAAAGAACAGAAGAATTCATAGAGAAAGAGAGCACAGAAACTGGGGATATGAATCACGGCAGTTCTGAAAAAGAAAGAAAGCACTGGTGGACTCAAGCTCTGTACAGGTTGGCCGAGGAAGACAACTCAAACGTGAAAAGAACCCTAGAACAACAGTCAGAACATCTCCAGCCGTCTCCAGAGGGCAGGGGTGGAAACATCACAAGCCACAGTACGCAGAAGCCTGTGAGAACAGAGAGCCACACTGTAAGATGCAAACCTTCCATCAGCCGCGAGGTCTGAAAGTACAGAGATGGGCCAGAAGAGTTCTGGAGCAGGATTATGGACTGATGAGACCCAAATAAACCGTTAATAAAATGATGGAAAGCCAATACTGTGGAGAGGAGAAGGAACTGCCCACGATCCAAAGCACCCCTCTCATTGGTGAAACATGGAGGAGGGAGTGTCAGGCTTGGGCATGTACGGCTGCCTGTGGAGCAGGCTCACTCATCCTTATTGATAGATATAATGGAGGGTGGCATCAGTAGGATGAATTCAGAAGTGTACAGGCAGATTTATTTTCTGGCTATGCACAAAGAAATTCCTCCAACCTCACTGACTTGACATTTTACCAAATATGAACACCTTTGTTCAACAGATGTCAAAAAAGTATAAGCTCTAAGAAAAAAATCCAGTCTGTGACTGCCCCAGCCACTCTACATTCCTGAATCTTAACATCAGGACAGCTCTCAGCCTGTCAATCATGTTGCGAGTTTACAGCACTCTCAGAGCACTGGCTACACAGTTAAGAGCAGAGCAGAGATAATAGCTAGCTAGTTGCCTAGAAGCATGGCAAAGAAAAATCTGCCAAAATGACCGGTTCTGCCTTTCACTGCAACGGGGTATACTGATAAATAAAACCAAGAAAAGAAAGACTGTCAAAGAAAAGATTATGACCAAAAAGGAATTGAACCAATGCGAGAGATCTTTCGTTCAGCTTTTCAGCGATGGCAATTCTTTAAGGTCTTCAAAAGTAACACTGAGCTTGCAGTATTCTGATGGAATTAGTTCACCAGTAAAGCATAGAAAAGTATTTGAATTCCAAACAAATACATATTTGACCCAGGTCTGCTAGCTAGTGATGTTCATTGCTACCTATGTTGTTCAATAAAAATAAAAAATTAAAATCGCAAACTCCTGCTCCAGATTAATTTACTGCAGTAATGTTTATTTTACTGATGTTTCACCCATAACTTTGCCTGGTTGTCATACAAGCAATAACCAACATGGGATTCATGAAACATGCACAGACCTTCCATTTGGTATGGCATATACCAGGTATCTGAGAGGATGCCAAATTGTTCATAAATTCAATGTATGTGCCTCTTCATGTTGATTTGCATAAGGAAACTAGTGAAAAATATGAGGTTATTCTGATTAAGTTAGTTAATGTCCTTAAAATCAATAGCATATTCAATATTATTAACATATTATAGTCATAAAATAATTGTGTTGATAAACAATAAAAGTGTTGATGTAGTTAAACATGAGGTCTGTAACTGGTTAAAATGACTTTGCATTAATAATAAAGCACTCTAAACAGAAACAACTTCAATGTATGTCTTTACATGTGTTTCCAAACACGTAGATGTAATCTTACCAAAGAACAAATTCAGATAAGGAAAAAAAAATTATGAATACAATTTTTTTTTTACAACAAATACAGGTAATGATCAAATTTGATTGAACGCATGTTTTGTGATTGAGGCCCATTGACCCCAAACACACAGTCTATGCTACCAAAACATTCATCAATGGGAAAAGAGCAAAGCTTTGGACTGGCCAAGTCAGTCTCCTGATTTAAATACAATCAAGCATGCATTTCACTTGCTGAAGAGGAGACTGAAGACAGAACCCCCCCCCAAAACAAAGACCAACAGAATGTGGTCACAGTGAAGGCCTAGAAAGGCATTTCCAATGAGGATACCAAATGAATAATGATGCCAATGGGCCATAGACTTGATGCAGTTATTGCATTTAAGGGCTATGCAACCAAATATAGAATTTTATTGCTCTGATTTACTTTTAAGTTTATCTGTTTAACTTAATTTTACACAGCTGAGAATGGGGTGACTGAACACAAATACATAGTAAATTGGTGAACGTGAACACACATACAGTACACATGTAATTAGCATTAAATAAAAGCTGATTGTCTAAAATATTGCCTCATATTCATCTTTTGGTCTCAAATCTAAATTCCTTACGTATTGCAAAAATAATAGATTTCACTCTACCATAACCATACATTTGGAGGGCACTCATCTTTCTTTATTTAGAAAGGATCACTGGATCACATGCATCTTGTATTAGTTTACATTTTGTAATATTATTTTACATTTTTAGTTATACCCATCAGGTTGATTGTTATTAATCTTAGTTCACTAATACAGGGTAGGACCAAATGGTTTTAGTACTTACCTCCAAACTACTTAGACAATTAGTAACCAATTGACCCACATAATTGCAATTAGTTGAAATAATAGGGTATCAGGGTATCATCAGGTAAACTATTATGAACAGAATATCAAAATAAAAGTATTTTAGTGACTGGGTACAAAAGTACGATCCCGGTAGACTGCACACAGATGGATTCAATTTATTTTGCACAGTTTTCTATGAATACATACATGCACACAAAAAAAAAAACACTAGACTGACATTTGCAGACAAAAACGAGTCACAGAAATAAGGAGGGAAATCCTCTGTAAGTGAAAAAACAGAATGGAGCAGCTGATAGATGTCGTCCATGATTTGACAGCTGCATTTCTGAGTTCAATCATTCCGCATGAAAACGCTGGCAAGTGCAATTTTTATACAGGCATGTAAGAAAAGGAGGCAAATTCCCACAGGACCAACCCCAACAGAAGTACCAGCCGCAGGCTGACTCACAAAGATGAGATGGGCACAGGCGAGTCAGCTGGCACAGGCAATTAGGTTTCACGCATTTCATTTGTTCTGCAAATCAGTCACATCAGATAAAGTTATTCTAGCTGACACCGTGTACCATAAGCTACAGCTCACTCATCAGACAGCAGCAACGTGTGTTGAGCCTTGCGGTTGATCACGCTGACATCTGTCTCCTATAATACAAGTTACATGTTGAAAGCATGCAAAGAAACCCTCAGATGCTCGATGCCAACTGCTGCTCATTTAACATGTGATGCTCACGTTGGGACGCCTGTGAGTGGTATTTGGGCTAGCGGTTTCCGAAAGGTTCTCCACACGATTGAACTGCTGCATTTCCAGGGTTCTATGCACTGAAAGCAACAGGCAACAGTGACCTCCTCTGTGCTTAATTAGCGGCTAATAGCAGCTAAAGTGCTTAACTGATGAAGATTATTAGCCAATGAGAAGGCTCTATAAACCTCTGATGATGGACGACTGAAATGCAGGTGAGAACTACCGTAGATAAACTGGGGTTCATTTCAGTTACGTATTTTATCCGTCCTTGCGTCCCCTGTCCAGGCGTAACCCAGGAAAGTGATTGAGGTCCCCCATCTTTAACCCATTAAACGCTCCTTAAAAGATCCCCCATCTTTAACCCATTAAACGCTCCTTAAAGGATCCCCCATCTTTAACCCGTTAAACGCTCCTTAAAGGATCCCCCATCTTTAACCCGTTAAACGCTCCTTAAAGGATCCCCCATCTTTAACCCGTTAAACGCTCCTTAAAGGATCCCCCATCTTTAACCCGTTAAACGGTCCTTAAAGGATCCCCCATCTTTAACCCGTTAAACGCTCCTTAAAGGATCCCCCATCTTTAACCCGTTAAACGCTCCTTAAAGGATCCCCCATCTTTAACCCGTTAAACGGTCCTTAAAGGATCCCCCATCTTTAACCCGTTAAACGCTCCTTAAAGGATCCCCCATCTTTAACCCATTAAACGCTCCTTAAAGGATCCCCCATCTTTAACCCATTAAACGCTCCTTAAAGGATCCCCCATCTTTAACCCGTTAAACGCTCCTTAAAGGATCCTCCATCTTTAACCCATTAAACGCTCCTTAAAGGATCCCCCATCTTTAACCCATTAAACGCTCCTTAAAGGATCCCCCATCTTTAACCCATTAAACGCTCCTTAAAGGATCCCCCATCTTTAACCCATTAAACGCTCCTTAAAGGATCCCCCATCTTTAACCCGTTAAACGCTCCTTAAAGGATCCCCCATCTTTAACCCGTTAAACGCTCCTTAAAGGATCCCCCATCTTTAACCCATTAAACGCTCCTTAAAGGATCCCCCATCTTTAACCCGTTAAACGCTCCTTAAAGGATCCCCCATCTTTAACCCATTAAACGCTCCTTAAAGGATCCCCCATCTTTAACCCGTTAAACGCTCCTTAAAGGAGTGAGGAGACTCCCAGAGGAGGCTTCAGCGAGGACACACTGCGCATTCTTTCCAGAAGTCTCTTTTTCGAAATGTGTGATGTGAGTGAGCACCTTGTGGATCCACCTCCCCCCATTTGCCATGTCTGTAATTAACGTGGCTCCAAACTGACGCTTGACTGAGCATGGACGTTCCATTTTCCTAACGCACATTACCTCAATTCCTCCGTCCTTGTATCTCATACTTGCACCTCTTCCACCTGTCACCTGCTGGGTGGAGCTAAGGAGTGAGGAAAGGACATGAGGAAGAGGTGCAAGGAATGAAAAGTAGTGACTGGACTGAACCCCTGGTGTCCCTCCCTATAGCTGCTTTGAAATCTCTTTTCAGTGATGTGGTCTGTTAAAATACAGATCTGCAAGGTCCCTGATTCAAGCCAAGCAATTGATCTTCCTAGTTTTACTTTTATTCAACCGTGAAATGAAACTATAAAACTTTTCCACATTTTTATTGGAAAATAAGTAAAATGGCTATACTTAATTTTTTTTCCCCTTGTTGGGACCTGATGCTTGATTACTTATATTGAGTTACAATACCTAAAAATGTACGCCAGAGTAATTCATTAACTTTATTTCACTATTTTACATTTTAACTAACTTCTACACTTTTGTTGATTGAATCTTAGAGTGATATTTTTGCACTTACAAAAAGATGGTCAATTTATCATGACCCACCATAAACAATTTTGAGGGGCTAGAGTACACTGGCGTTTCATAATATGTGCACATATTAACTGTTTTGAAAAACGTTTCTTTCAAACATAAAGCGACCAATTGCAGCACTGATCCAAATGCAATTTCATAATACATTTCATGACAGATGCATAAAATTACATCATAGAAGTTACGAGGTGTGGTTTTGAATATATCCAGTGTAATCTGGCTTACAGACTGTTCATGCTGAATTATATGTAAAACTCACTGTGCAGAACCCCTTGTTGATCCTTAGTCAGTGGGTGCATGAAGACATGCTGTAAATAAGGGCTCTCGAGTTCAAATCCAAGAGGGCTGCAGCGTCTGCTATATTACCGTGCATTTCAGCACTCGAGCTTGTGCTTAATTTAAGCCATCGATTGGCTAAACGGTTGGCGCACCTTGTTTCCTAAAGCTGTCTGCCAAACCACAAAAAAGGCACAAAAACCTGCAGCCACTGCAGCCCTCCAGGACTGGAGCTTGAGATCGCTGCTGCAGATTGAGACGTCACATTTCCAGAGCAGCCCTTTGCTCACGGCAGTAGCCTGCCCCGCTCCGACCCAGCGGTGCTCGTTAGACCTCATCCCCTGACACACGTCCGCCACAAACGATCAGGAGGCAGAGGCTCAGTCCCAGAGGAACCGCTCTCAGACGTTAAACCCCCGCGTGTGTCATCGCAAAGCGCTGACGGGCCCCTGGCCTTTGAGAGCGTGTATAACCTGACCTGACAACCTGCGGCAGCTGACGGGCAGCGAGCTGCGCGGCACGTCGCTAACCTGGACAGGCAGCGGGAAACAGCACAGACGCAGCATCCATTCTGCACAGTCATCACTTCTGCATCACTGCACCACGCTGGGGTCGCGGGCAGGGAGGGGAGCGGTGCACTGACAGAATACACACACACAAACCAGGGGCCTGTTTCACAAAGCAGGATCACTGAGTTAGCTGGGTAACTGCGCTGAGTAGAACCCAGAACTGCTCTCTTTACTTCAGTCCATGTTCCAGATATGGCATGGTTCCTGGTTTTACTCAGTGCAGTTATCCAGTTAACTCAGTAATCCTGGTTCTTGAAATACCCCCCTGATATAAACACTTTATGCCAGGTATGGGTGTGTGTTTTCGGTTTATGTCATGTAATTTAAGTTTTGTATTGTATTGGATCTTAATGCTGCACATCAGTTCCCCTCTGGGATTACAATAATGAGTCGGAGTCTGGAATATACTGAACTACAGTACAGAGTGAATATACTGAACTACAGCACAGAGTGAATATACTGAACTACAGCACAGAGTGAATACACTGAACCCTACATAGTGAATAGACACTCTTTCTTCAATGACATCATGTTGTTATTTATTTATTTATTTATTATAAAAACATGCGTGGGCTGCTATGCATGAAATGAAAGTGACAAACTGCTTTGGCCAACTATTTGACATTTAGCTGTTAGAGCTGTTAGCAATCGCATGCTTTACATTTCCTTTTCAGAAAGAAATCTGAAAGTTTGAAATTCAGGAATATTTTCAATGAAATGGAAATGGCTGATCTCACCTCTCTGTGTGTCATCTCTCCTTAAAATGAATTATGAAAAAGGATGATAGTTTATTCATATTCAAACAAATTCAAAACACTGAGATTTATTATTTTGCCCCTTAAAAATCCTCTTCTTCAGACCTGGGTGGGACCCTATTGCTATAATAATATTCTTATTCTATAGATTTAGAGAAAAATGACAATAAATCCCTGTAATTGTAATTCTGACAGGACAGTATAATCATTAGACTCGCTGCCATAAGTAAAAGCTGCACTATGCCAAGTAAAGGAAATTACTAACACCACCCTGCACCCCATTAAAGGCTTGGAATTGGATGCTTAGGTCAACTACCTCATCAAGAACACATTTACCTCAGACTCACAACTATGGCCCAGTTAAATAATCAGGTTGTTATTTCAGGTGTATTTCCCTCCAACAAGGAGTTGATATCACCTTTATTTCAAATCAGGAATAATGCAATCATTCAATTAATCAGGCAGTCATCTCAGCTAATCATTCAATTACTATTTAATCAGGTGCATGCAAAAAAAAAGGCAACTCTGTGTTCACAGTGGGTGGATTAAGCAAGTGAAGTGGTTTGGCATCTGAACCGGCTGAACACCGTTTAAAACCAAAAAAGTGCTTTTGATGGATTTTAAGAAATTCACACTTGGATGAAAGGTGGTTCATATCAGTTTCTGGATTTCATCTCAACTTTAATGCTGTTAATTATATTATTTCCATGATCATTTGCATTATGAGTTATGTTATATGCATTCATGACAGGACTATGATAAGACTGTTATTGTGTCCAAAAATGATGTTTACAGTGAGCTAATCTATGAGTAGGCTACACAGCAAATTCTCACTGAACTTGGACAACTGGGGGTAACACAAACCTGGGTATAGACAGCCCTCTAGGAGTGGAACTGCACGCACCTGCTTAGCCTAAACTCTACACTCCTATGCGACACTCAAAACAAATATAGGACTGAAAATTTTGAACAACCATGTGAGTTAAAGACTATTACTCAACAGCATGCTATGAAAAAAACTAATGACGTTGACGACTCTTAATGATAATTGTATCACTTTAATTGTGCTGTTTCATGAGACACAAAAGCAAAAAAGCACATTAAAAACCTCTGAATAAATGAGCACTCTGAGTGAACACCCAGCTAACTGAAGTCGCTCAAATAAATTTGCTTGTATTGGCAATTTAAGTCAGCTTGCTTGATACCTTAAAGCTTCCTACCTCTTTCTTCTTAATTGAACCACAGTGGGTGAGTGAGAGTCCCTTTGGCTGAAGAAAAAGTTAGCAAGCTAGGTCCGCCTTTCGAATAGTATTCTCAGCAATTGGGTCGGTTTAAATTTGAAACGCGCCCCATAGTTCAGAAATAAGTCAATGCAAAGAAAATAATTTATCTCCCTTTCCAAAACCTTCTGTTGAACACTCATTCACTGCAATGTGCAGCCTCTTTCAAGTGAGAGAGGGTTTGAGGTTGTCCCACTTAAAGCCCACAGTATGAGTCAGAAGGCTTGACACCACCCTTAATGAGTTCTTCTCTGAAGTCTGCATCTTTGGACGCTCTGGTGAAGGAAATTAATTGCCCATAATTCTTTGCAGCACCTTGAGGTTCCAGACAACGACCAATTACAATCAGGATTAAACGCCATAAATTAGCAGCTTTGAGTTCAGTTAATCCACAGAGGAGCGGGAACAAGTTACAACATGTGGGAGTAAAAGTCCTTGTAAAAGTAAATTGATCACAAGCCAGATTCAATTGAACTGTTTAAGGGAAATGCAATCCAATCAAACCCCCTGGATTAATCTGGCACAGTATCTCAATAAAGTCTACCTTGCTGAATTACGTATGGAGAAAGAAAGAAAAAGGCTACTGCCAATGAAAATGAGTTTTCTTCACATGATTGACACTCCTGGCTGTGATTCATCGTTCAGAGCATTATTAAAACGGCGGCCCTTCCAAATTAAAGCTCTGTTTCAGTCACGCTTTGTCAAGCAAGCTATATTGAATGTTCTCCATAGCACAGGAAGATGTAAATCGATAGGAAAATATACTTTTGCTACTTCTAGATGACTTTCTGCCTTCCACTGACAAATTAGTAGTAAATTATCTTAGTTTTATTGATTTAATCAATTAAAAAATTCACCAGGACAAACTCTTCACAAACTTTTTAACCCACAGATTCATTTTCAAAGGGATAAAAAAAATGATGGATGGAATTCAATCAACATTGATGGGATTCAATCAAGATGTCCTCAACTTTGGCTTAAAATCAAGAAATATGCTTTTCAAACACAGATTGGCAATACAACTAACTCACTATAGTTCATGAGTTCATGAAGAAATTTAATCTTGCATCTAATCAGCAATCAAACTTAAAGACAAATGTGGGTTGAATACTGGCCTATTAGTCTGTGGTGCCACAAGACATGAAAAACTGCTTAGAGTGACAGAAGCTAAAATGAATACTACTTAGGATTACGCAACAAGACCAACTTGTGGTTCAGTGTGCATCATACCAAATTAAGATGTCTGTTCAAAAGCTGAACTCCTTAATCATCATTCAGCACATCATAATACCACCACATACCTGCTGGTTTATTCATTTATTATATTGAACCAAGTAACCCAGCTGAATAATGTTGAAAACGATTTTACTATGAGCAACTTTATTATTTCATAAATAGCCTATCACAGGCAGCACTGGGAAAGGACTACATTATTATGAGCTTAATCCGTAAAATGTTGCATGAGTTGAGTGTGATAACAGCCCTCCATTCATAAAACTGTTTGATAATTCAGTGATTCCAGCTGTTTGCAAAGAGTAAGCTCACACGCTCTTTAAGAAAAGCTCTTGCCTTCAGTCCAGATATTTCAGTTTTCAGGCCATTCCTTTCAGTGTTTCCTGGATTTTTTTGAGTCTTAAAGAGCTTTATTTCTTGTTTGAAGCTGAAGTCTGGTTTGACAGAACTCCATATTATGCCCTTAAACTGGCATAAAGTATGTTTGATTGAATCGAGGGCCACAGCTTTTTAAGATACAAGTGCCTGAGCAGTGAACTGACTAAATGTTTCTATCTTCCACAAGTCCCAGAATTCATGAAAAGATTCAATGTGGTGCTGTGATGCAAGTCCAGGGTCAAATACGTATTTGAAATAAGTCAACCTTTAGATGGTGGTAAAATAATGTTGGAAAAGGTTTCTTCTAAAATGATCCGTACTCTGTGGGAAATTGGTGTCTGGGGTGATGTTTAAGAAGCCTGGGGGGGCTTAAGAGCCAGTTAACCCTGCAGGACAACCCTGCTTACCCCCGATTACTGGAGAGAACACAAAGGCCAGGAGTCCGTTCACATTTGCCCTTAACTTTGCTTTAAAGAAAACTGCAAACCATACTTTTTTTCTTCACAGGTGAGTTTGACAAGTTTGTTTTGGTCTTTTCTTAATTGCAATAGCAAACAAAAAGCATAATTTATGAGCAAGAACAGGCAATTCACTCTAGACATACGTGTGTGTAGTCTGTGTAAATAATTTGTGTTTCTTAATTTGCTTAGTTTATTTTTAATTTGATTCAGATGTCACTTTGTAATCTATTTTTTGTGTAACGCTGCCACCTTTATAATTGGATACCCCAACATCTGTTACACAAACACTGAGTATTCTGACTGCATTGGCAAACAGTTAAATAGATCCCAACACTGAATGTTTAAAAAAGGCACAGCACAGTTCAGGCTGAGCCAAATGAAGCGAAACTAAAAATAACTGCGTATTGTTGCTGCATCACACTAAGACCATTTCAAAGGGAATTAAAATGGCTTCCCTTCCTGTGGATAATGAGAATGTCAGATAATAAACATCTGTGCTAGAGCGAAACTTTAACCCTCTCTCCACACTGCAGCTAACAGCTCTACACAGAAGCTAACTGCCTGGCTGAGCGACCTTAACAGCTACAGGCTTGTTGGATTTGCCTCAGCTGTCAGGCTCAAAAGCTAATGATGACCTTTTCTTATGCCCACCTTACTAACAGTGATGTGCATTAATAATAAACTTGTAGTCACTTACAGTACTTGTGATTATTCATGAACCCCTGTAGGTGGGGATCCAATAGTCATTCAAGCCGACTCAACCAATGAACTTGAGCATAATGTCAGCAAAACCTGTCAGAGCCAATCAGATTGCTGAAAACACAGACTGATGTTACCTGATGTCCAGCTCAGGGATTGGGGCAATCCTATTGCAATTCAGTCAGTTCAGAAAATGGCTTTAATTGACTGAACTGAAATGCAGCTGACCTCAAACCAGGACAAGACCAGCGATGTATCAGATTGTGCCAGAATATCAGGGCACCATATCACAACAGATCAAGATCGGTACCAGCTCATTCAATAAGAGATCTGTCGGGCCACATTGCCCCTCCACATACTCCAGAGAAATGGCCCTCAAACAATGCATCAGCTGAGGAGACAGTCATTCAGTCAGTACTACATGGGACCTGATTTTGTGTTGCCTTGTGTGAGACCCTCTTCCAAACAAGCATTTTTATTCTTTCTGGTTTGATTGTAAGAGGACAGATTTACCCCTATCTGTGCTCAATAAATATTTCAGTCTCAATGTGCCGTTGGATTCTGCCTCCAGTGCACAGATATAATTATTGTGGTGCAGTCATTTCGAGTGTCAGAATGTAAAATGTACCATAGATTTTGACTGCGATTCAGCCTGTCTTTATGTTTGTTTTGGGGCGATGCTGCCGCATTCCTTATTTACGACTCAAGTTTTTTCACTGGTGAAATGTGTGCAAACTGTCTCCTGTGACAGTCACGTTATTCATTATTTAATGAAACTGATTTGTGGATAGACATTCCTCTTAATTTTCTGAAAAATGGTGACAATTCTGCCATTTCAATCCTTTCATTCAGAACATGATGGTTTTTCCCATCTAAATAATAACTAGGTGATGTTTACTGTTTGTTTACACGAACGAGTCTAATGATGTTTACACTAACGGGTCCTATCGCATAAACATTCTCAAATCGTCCTTATCTAACAACCAAATGGAAAGTCCGTGGAATCTTCTCCGACATTCTGGAAACATTTTACCTTAGCTGGATATAACACCCCCTCCCTACCCAGCATGCCACACTCTGGAGCAGTAGTTCTGTAACTGAGGGCTACAGGTACAGTTTAAGATGCAGGCACTGCTCCTGTACCCTGAAGGAACAGTTTATATACAGTGCATGCAGTAACCTGAGTAAAATATTACATTTGAAATACTTTATTTAAACGGCCGTAATATTTTTTAAATTGATTTTAATTGATAGCTGATAAAACCTGAAAATGCTAGCACATGCTGTACTATCATGGCACGCTCTGAGTAATCTAACACACTTCATTAAGGCCTAAATATTGAAAGTGTTTCAAGTAAATATTTGACCTGGTGCTGGTATGAATGTTAATCTTGCACACACTCAAGCACTGCAAATGATGTACTGTAGATATAGGGAGCTGCTATGTGAATAAAAAACTAAACACCGAATGTACAGCAGTTGCTGAACGCATTTCCTGTAGGAAACTGAAGCTGTCTGCTTACATAGATGAGACACATGTGCAATACGTGCTGAACAGCCAGTCCTTCTCAGCACATTGAGGACGAGGTGGTGGGTCGACTTTGGTGAGGTTCAGTTCTCCTGTAATCCGGAGGTGCATTTCACAGAAAGCCTGTTCAGTAATGCAAGTTGAAAATGTGAGCGATTGCACCTCCCCTCCCCCCCCCCCCCCCCCGAGGCCACGGCGAGGAACAGGCCGGTGCTGGGTTTGCGTGCGGCTGGAGACTTTGCGGCCCCTAAATCCACAGAATTTAATTGGCGCCTCTCTTCCGGGGTCCTTTCGGATCAATTTTAAGCGGAATTTTTCCCATTCTATTTTGTTGCCTCCCCCTCGGGCTGAGGTGCCAGTGTCACGGCAGAAAGAAAACAATTTAGGTGACAAATCTTTGAGTCCCTCCCACGCGTTGCATTTAAACGCCCCTCCATTCGACTTTTACAGCGCACCAGAGAGCGGACCAGGGGCAAATAATTATGTCAAATCTTTTAACCATTTAGATACCGGTAAAATTTCTGCAGATTACTGAAATATTCAGTCTTCTATGTTTTTAACCAATATTCTAAACCTAATTCTGACTGCATGCTTTGTACGAATGTTTTAAAATTATGCAGTTTTCTGAAGGGTGTCAAGTGTGTATTTGTCCCAGGTTTACTGGTGAGCTGTCATGATGAAAAGCAAATTATTCGCAACTCATTTGAGTCATAATGGCTACTCATTCCCTACTCAGTTTCTGTCAGAAACTGTTTGTGTCCTTCAAGAAATTTAACAAACAATTATTTTGGCTGCCAACCAACCCCCCAGACAAACAATATTACACTGATTAAATCCAATTATGTGGATTTAATTACAGATTAATTCAAATTCAGGCTTTGTTTAATAAATCACATTTTCATGCCATTCGTTTACATCATCTGAATAGCATAATCAATATTTCATCTGCTGCTGATGAATGCATGGTTTAAATGCTGTAGACAGAACAACTGAATGGCCAATTATTTTAATGTTCCAGCTCAGGTCTGCGGCTTCCAGAATTTTGGCTGATCAATCGGACTCTTTAATGGCTTGATGAGATCCTGTAAGAGGAATCGGATCCGCCACATCACATGATCTGATAGAGATGAGACTCACCCGGCTGTGCGGCCTAATTAGATCTCTGGTGATAAATAAGGACGGGCAGGACGCGGGGGAGATGCTGCGTGATTTATTATCCACAGACGATGCAGTATGCAGCGCAAGCCGTATTTACATGGATTAGCAAACTCATGAAAGCAATCAAAATAATCACAATAACGAGAACAGCTTTATGTGTGGAGTACTTCACAGGCCACGGGTTTGAAGTGCTTTATAATAACATACAATAATGTATAATAACACAATAAAGCTGCAGCAGAGCAGACCCAATGCTACTGGGGAGGCCTGCTGTGCGTGCTGTAGCGCTGCTGACTCCCAGCCTGTGTATTTACCCTGTCTGCTTTCTCCACTGCCTGAGTAAAGCAAAGAATACGAAAGGAGGGTGGACTGGCTGCTCTATACACACAGTAAAATTAATTTAAAGGATAGGCACTGTGCTATATACAGTACATATAAACAATATATTAAACATTTGAGAAAAATTGAAACAACATTTAAAAGCTAGGTCAAAAAAAAAAATGAAGAAATTTAAAAGTAAATTTGAACATACTTTTTTTTAAATGATGTGACTTTAAGTGTGATTTGAATCTGGAGACCGTCCCTGCAGCCTTAGTAAGCTTGGGCAGAGTGTTACATATTTTGGAGTAATGTTTTGCTTTTGAGTTCAGCAGCCTGCTCAGCGTGTAAGGTGTCAGTGACTTATTCAGGGTCTGTCCTGTTTAATGCCTTATATGGAGTTCATCCTGAAACAAAATTTGGATGCCATTATTTGCTAATGGAGGGATGCCTAGGGCTCTTGGACTTTGTTATAAGTCTGGCAGCTATGTTTTAATTCAGCTGAATGCACAACAGAACTTTTACACCAGAGTAAAAGGCACGATAGAAATCCAGTCTAGATGTGATAAAAGCATACATAGCTATTTCTATTTCCTGAAAAGATAGATGTATTGCAGTGTTGCTTTGTCTCTTAGCCAGTATTAACAACTCTGTGACACTCAATGTGTCAAAAAATATTTGTTTGACATATGTCTGCATAAAAAATGGTACACAATTTTGTGACCTCAGAATTTATATCAGCATAAAGAGGGCCCATTCTTGACAGAGGAACTTTAGTATGTGATTCTGGTGTTTGGTTTTATCAGAATTTAATATATGGGAGAGTCATCCAACATAGATACTTTCTACTTGGGATCAACTCTGAAAGATACCTCGTCCATATAGCAGTGAAGGGGCTTCTTCTGCATGCTGACCACATCTCCCAGTTGCAAGTGCGAGTTTATGCATATTTTTCTGATTTTCTTAGTGAAAACAATTAGTTTAACAGAGAACTTAAACATGATATTTCTTTAAATTTTAATGTGCAATTCCTTTTTATTTGCTGAATTTAAAGCATTGAAAAAAGTAAATGTGGCCTGTGCAAGTTTGGGCGCCCTGTAAGTCAGTTATTAAAACCTCCTTTCGCAGAAATCACAGCTTCTAAATATTTCCTTTAGCCAGCTAACAGTCTTTGTATCCTTGCTTTAGTTTTTTCTCCACTCTTTCTCGCGGAACCCTTCTTAGTTTGAAATATTCCAAGGTCTTCTTGCATGCATCACATGACTGAGACATCACCACAGAATTTTAATAATATTCAAGTCTGTGAAGGCCAATCATAAACCTTAAGCTTTCCCTCCTTTAAGCAGTTAATAGATGATTTTGGGGGGTGTTTTGGATCATTGACTATTTAGTAGAATACGTTCTTCCTTCCACCCACACAATATTTCCTGTGCCACTGGCTGCCCCACAACCCCAAAGCATAATAGATCCACCCTCCATGCTTAACGGTTGGCATGGTGTTATTTTCTTGAAATATATCTTTTGGTGGTTGTGGCAAAAACAATTTTGGTTTCATCACTCCAGATCACTTTGTTCCAAATCGTCTCTGACGTGTCCAAGTGCTGTGTTGCATATTGCATGCATTGACTTTTGTGATGAGATTGCAGGAAAGGTTTCCGTGTGATAACTCTTCCATGCAAATCATTTCTGTGTAAGCAACGCTGCACAGTGGACTGGTACTCTGTTACTCCAGTGTCACCAAACCGACCAATCTACAGGAGGTTCCATCAGAGATTTTTCTCTGTCTTCTGGATTTTGCCTTGACTTAATTTCTTAATGATGTTTCAGATGGTGAAAAATCCAAGATAGTTGTGTTTAGATATCTTCTTACAGCCTTCCCTGCTTCGTAAGAGTGAATTATCTTTATTTTTAAGTCCTCGGTCAGCTGCTTTGGGGGGCCCATGGTAACTGAGAGTAAGCACAACTCTCAACACCCATGCGAGCAAAACACAAAGCACAACAACATGCATATGAGCACAACTCATATTTCATTTCATTTTCTGCTCTATCCAAACCCATAACTACACAGTTGTATTAATCATCAGGTTTAATGAACACAGGTGACCAGGTGCTGGAGGTAATCAGCGTTTCACCATACAGAGTGTGAATATTCATCGATCAAACTCCTGAGGTCCCAGAAACATCACTGGCAGTCCAGAATCCGGGTTGCCGACCTCTGATTTTAGGCCTATGGAGTTCATCCGGTCAAAAGTACCAATTAATACTTTCTTATTTTTTCCAAGTGTTAAATTCAGAAAATCAATAGAAATTGTGCATTGGAATGTGTGTCATGTTAAGTTAGTACCCTGCAGAGGTTGCATAAACTTATTTTCACTTTGAGATTCAGCAAAACATGGAATTGCACCATGGTTGCCCAAACCTCTGCATGCCACTGTAAAAGAAAAAACACAATAGGCCCCGAAACAGATCCTTGAGGGACTCTTCAGGATTTTATTACTTGCATATTTTTTCTTCTTCTTTTTACAGAGAACTCTGTAATCGATAGCGGCTATGGGGGGCCAGGGGTTGGGGGAGCAGATTTCACAACTTCTGCTCAAGACCTCTGATTTGACCTTAAAGAATGACAGACTTACAGCTGTAATAAATTAATAAAAAATATCAGAATCATTTTCAGCCAGCTCTTTAACCTGATTAACCCTAAACAGGGGCTAAATCTCCCCATGCATTTTAATACTGCAGCTCTATGCTCTACGTGCTGGACAAGACTACAAGTCTTTTCGAGGAAAATGAGATGGACTAATGGCTTAGTTGCCTACAGCAGACTTAATAAATATAAATTATGAAAGAATAAAAATTGCTCACCACTGGGGGACCACCACCAATGATAATCAGCTCATTTTGCCGCAGCACACATAATGGGTAGCGGTCTCTGGGGACCCATGGAATAAGGGAGTGAGAGGTACACCCTGAATACCAAGCACTCGCTGCCGAGGTGCGAGACCGACCTGTGGTGCTACAGCCGCGGAGTCCCAGAGCGCGGAGTCATTGGGCCGTAACATCCCAGAGTGCTGTGGGAGAGGAGGTCCCCGGACTCAACGGGGGGGGGGGGGGGCGAGTGCATGAACAACGCTAAACAGCTGTGAGCTCGCACAGCTGAAGTCTCCCAGCCAGTCTGATAAGAGAAAATTAAATGACCGAAGACTTAATTTGGCGCGAAGCAGAGGCTGTGGTTGTGCGGTCGATGCTGGAGGGAGCAATCACGACTTTGATTCGGTTCATCTCCATTTAGCTATAATACTCTTTTAAGCACATTGATTACAAAAAAAATCAGTGAGGTATGCTGTAGCTGGCTAATATTCTTCAGACTTATTTACACACACATGAACACAGATACACACACACACGCACACACAGACACGCACACACACACAGATACACACACAAGCACACAGACACACACACACAGATACACACACACGCACACACAAGCACACAGACACACACACACACAGATATACACACACACGCACACACACACACATGCTCACACACACACTCACACATATGTCACATTCTCCTCCTGCTTAGTTATGTGGCACAGTTACAGTGTGTTTTCTTTCCTAACCCCAGCCCTGCCTCGCATACAAGGGTTATGTTTATTTGTTTGAGCTTCAATTAAATTTATGAACCGAGCCTGAGAAAAAAATGACAACTAGCATTTCTTAACACCCAAACAGGCAAGAAAGTGTTGTGAGCAATTTCATTCCACTTCACTAGAGGGGGTTTAAAAAAAGACAAACAGCACAATAGAATCACAAAATAAATGTCCGCATCACAAATAAAGACCTGCAGCAAAAAGATTACTGTAGGCATCCAGTTGTCATATTTTGTTTATATTTATGACTTTCTTACTCCAAACACATTCAGGTTCCCTACACAGTAAAATGTGTGACATCAACTCGGATACATTTGTATGGCTCATATAAACACTACTAGTGTTCAAGTCACACAGAGCAATTTACTGTGTTGGTTTATATATCTCCATGCATGGTGAAAGCAATGTATTATTTCAGGACGTCACCAATATTGACTAACCAATCAGATCAACGCTGTAAAGAATGGTTCAAGGATGGCGATTCAGCAAAAACGATTAGTCACTGGGAAGGGTCACCTGTAGGCTGTCCCCTGAGACTCTGGCCTTCACTGTGGATAGTGGTCAGTGATGGGCAGGGCAGTGGGTCTCTTGTTTGCTGGATGTTTATGTATGTTAATGCCTGTGAACCTGGAGGCCCAGGCCCACAGGATCTAGCCTCCCGGACACGCCTGGCACTGCTACAGCTAAGCCCTGCCGAGACTTGAGCTCCCTGGAGATCTGAGCATCTGGGTGCCTGTGTGGAGCTGCTCAGATGGGCATCACATACGTCATTTTATTCCATTTGTAGTACAACTTTATCGAACCTGGTCGGGCAACCGTGACAGCAATGTTGACCGGGGGAGGGATACGGGAAGCTTCACCTGGCCAATCAGATTCATGGAGGTGGCCAGAGGTAAAGAAGAGCTGGGTCCAATCTGTGTTTGAAATACATTGGGTCTTCAGTCTGTCAGTCCAGGTGAATTACCAGCTGAGTTACACACTACAGTATATGAAAAAAATTAAATATATTTACAAAAATCGATCATTCTTCATTCAGCAAATAATTTGTCGTTATTTCGCTGGTGTATAGAGGCTTAAAGTAATTATCTTAATTAAATAATTAAAGTACTTATGAACGTGGTCTGATGTAAAGAGCCAATTTTGTGGGAATTTGATGCTGGGATTAACAACCCTACTCTTTCAAAATGACCATGGGACCATTAACCTGCAGTTACAGTGCATTAACTCAGCCAATCAGAGTGGTCAGGACCACAGCACCGGTTCACAGAGCTGTTTAGCTCCATTACCAGGCTGCAGGGGGGGCATGTTCAATTTACACCTTGAGTTTTGCATCTGGCATCTTTTCTCTGTGAGTGTTGCTTTTACTTCCTGGTTTGTGGAGTGAAAATCTCTCCTGCCTGGTTTGTGCTTCTGTCAGAGAACAGGATTTATGTGGGTCACCCAGTAGCTTCGTCTGAGCGGAGTCTCTGATTTTACTGGGCCATGTTGTTCTTTTCCCGTCTTCTGAAGGGGAAGGATGCCACATAACATTGGCAGACCGAGGAGCAGCCATATTCAGCAGGTGCACTAACTTCTCATGTAGTTGCTGCTGGTGTTCAAAAGCTTCCTCTTTGGTTTGTAGCCATTTTCTGCAGGTCAAGACAGAATTCCAGCACAAAGGACCATCTCTGAAAGCTGACACAACCTTCACTCTAGTCTACTACTTACAATATTGACTAACCAATCAGATCAACGCTGTGAAGAATGGTTCAAGGTAAAGGCGGAGATTCAGCAAAAACTATTAGTCACTGGGAAGAGTCTTCAGCAGGCTGCTGGGGGCAGGCTTCAGAGCCAGTGCGGGATCCATGGGAGAAGGTGGGCAGGCTTCGGAGTGAGTGAGGGATTTGCTTTTGGGCTTGTTTTGGGTTCATACCTGCTAACACTTCGCGTCGCCAGCTCTCCAAGATTAGCCACAAGTCTCCCAGAATTTTCTTGGCCTCCCGGAATTATAAAATGAGTTTCCGGGAGTTTTTTTCTTTTGCCACAACCAAATTGTGAAATAAAATAATAATAACGATGAGACTCTTGCTTTACGCTCTCTTTACGTGTTACATTGGTAAATGTTACGTTGATACGTGTTCCGTTGGTAAATTATTTCTACAGCGAGCGGGTGCAGCCATTTTCACACCCTCCGGCCTGAGAGATAACCAAGAGCCCCACTTCCTAATTTTCCCAGACTGCATTGCAAAGATTTTGTGTGGCAGCGTGCATGAAAGAAATGTTTCTTGTGTCTCCTCTTGAACAATGCTGTGATAATGCGTGGTTATGCAAGATGTCAAAACCAAACAGCATTAACTCAGCAGGGCTCAAGGTGTGTGTCAGCAGAAACCTGGGAGCCTGACAGTCCCACAGTCACAGCAAGCAGCCTTCAGCTGAACCAGACAGTAGCTGGGCACAGAGCATCATCATGCACCCAGGATGCAGAATTAACAGAGACAGGAAACGCCTCGGAAGTCTAAAAAGTCACTGGGAAACAATATGTGATGATTAATTAGGCCTGCTAATCTTCCCTTCTCTCACAGAAAAGATAAAGACATTTTGCGGAAAGTTCTAAGCCCCTTGTCGGGCTGCGTTATTGGGTGCTTGTGTGGTTGGTACCTGAATCGGATTGCATCCCCCCCCCCCCCAAGTGCCTGCTGGGTCGCTGTTTTCCAGCGTGCGCTAGTTGTGTCAAGAGGCCCCCTGACGGGATCAAAAATTCAAATTCGTCGCTCCGAGCCGCAGCAGAGAAGAGTCGCCGAGACAGAGGCCCTGACACTGACGGCTCTTTGATCACAGCCACCACGGAAAAACGCTTCCGCGGCTCCGTCAGCGTCCTCGTCACCAGGATCTGAGGGGAATTCGCTCCCTCCGCCCCCCCCCCCCCGCCCTGCCCCCCCACACCGCCTCACTCTCACCCACCTCAGTTTGCCAGCCGCCAGATGCGCAAATTAAAGAACATTTTTAAACAAACATCTCTCCACATGCAGCCAAACTCTCACGACAGCAAAACACACGGCTGATCTCAGTGATATACGTTACACATATTAATCTTGCATAAGGAAAAGTATGCATAAACTAGCACAGCAAAGGTCCTCAGAGTGAGACTTCAGCGATGCGGAAAGAACGTTCTGTCGTCTCTTCGGACCATCAAACAGTCGTCTGATAAATAAATCAATAAATCTTTAATCACGAAACTAATTACACAATAAACCTACTGCGAGTTCCATTCATTTTGTGTGAAACCTTCACTGAAGGACATTAACCAAAAAAAAGAAAGACAGCACTATTTTGCAGCTGTCACTGAATGCAAACTGGAGTGCAACAATAATCATTGGCAATAAACCCTTTATGTCCATCATTAATCAACAGAGGGCAGCTTTCTCTCTGCTAATTGGTTTTAAAAAGAAATGGTACCGCATGCACAACAATGGGCCTGTTCCATTTCTCATTTCGCCTCTACACCCAAAGTTGCATAAAGGAGGGGAAATGGCTGTTTTCTAGCCTAATTTATATTGTCATTGCAATTGCTAACAAATCACTAAACTTGTGATTTAACACTGATATATCGATAGCCAAGAGGCATAACAGATAATTTCTTTTTAAATCTGTGTTTTACAATACAGATTTAAAACCAAGATGTTGTAAATTGTTTGTCATTATATAAAACTGCATCTTATAATAATCTCTGTGTGTGCAGCACTGATGATCCCCCTAGTCAAAGACACTGCAGGTGTGTGCGTGTGTGCGTGTGTGTAAGAATGTGTGTGTGTGTGTGTGTGTGTAAGAATGTGTGTGTGTGTGTGTGTGTAAGAATGCGTGTGTGTGTGTGTGTGTGTGTGTGTGCTTACACTTTTAGATGTATCTATTTATGTGTTGATATGACACATAAGATCGTATTCTACTGTGTGCAGGAAATTACTATTTTTTCCTCCATTTCTTGCTCCTTCAGAACTGGTGGATTTTATACAGATGGACCAAAAACACAGTGGTGGAGTTATAGTGGGTTTCCCCATTTCCCCATTTCATCATCGGATTGTTTGCTATAGCAACATGGGATTTCCAAAAGAAAGATAAAATCTGTATAAATGCAACTGAGCATTACCAAATAGGGTATTTGGGTCCAGAATAGACCTCTAATACCTATAATCAAGTTTAACTCACAATTCTAGGGGAACATTCATTTGGTTTTTTTATTTTATGATTTACAAATATTTTAAAGCAATCAAAGAAAAAACATTTATTGCTCATTACTTAAAACAAAGCCGATCCATGAAACATCAGCATGACTCGCATATCAGAAAATTGAAATTCGCTTTTTAAGCAACCTCAGAGACAGACAGGGAAATGAGATGACCATCCAGGTGCCAAGCCCAAATGCATTAAGCAATCCGCATACCTGTCAATGCTGTTTCTGAACAAACTGAACATTTGGCTGCCAAGGAAGTAAATTGCATTTCAAGACCTCGACAGTTTGTTGGCATGGCAATGGTTTTAGATGACTTTGCAGGTTATTATCTGTGACTTGAAGCCTGTCTGCAATTTATTGTGGGAAATCTATGAATGAGGCAGGCAGAGTAGCTGGGTAAAAAAGCAGCGTTTGACATCAGTCTAAATGCTGTGCTGTGATATCAGTCTAAACGCTGTGCTCTCTGACATCAGTCTAAACGCTGTGCTCTCTGACATCAGTCTAAACACTGTGCTCTCTGACATCAGTCTAAACACTGTGCTCTCTGACATCAGTTAAACACTGTGCTCAGTGACATCAGTATAAACACTGTGCGCTGTGACATTAGTCTAAACACTGTGCTCTCTGACATCAGTCTAAACACAGTGCTGAGTGATGTCAGTCTAAACACTGTGCTCTGTGACATCAGTCTAAACACTGTGCTCAGTGACATCAGTCTAAACACTGTGCTCTCTGACATCAGTCTAATCGCTGTGCTCTCTGACATCAGTCTAAACGCTGTGACATCAGTATAAATGCTGTGCTCTGTGACATCAGTCTAAACACTGTGCTCTCTGACATCAGTCTAAACGCTGTGCACTGTGACATCAGTCTAAACACTGTGCTCTCTGACATCAGTATAAACACTGTGCTCTCTGACATCAGTCTAAACACTGTGCTCTGTGACATCAGTCTAAACACTGTGCTCTGTGATATCAGTTACAAGGCTGTGCGCTGTGACATCATTCAGAACGTTGCGCTCTGCGACATCAGTTACAAGGCTGTGGCTGCGACATCATTCAGAACACTGTGCACTGTGACATCATTCAGAATGCTGTGCACTGTGACATCATTCAGAACGCTGTGCTCTGTGACATCATTCAGAATGCTGTGCACTGTGACATCATTCAGAAGACTGCACTCTGTGACATCAGTCACAACATGGTGCGCTACAAAAGACAGAACACAGACAGTCAATCAAGCACGGAGAGTCTGACTGATATTTAACTGGGATTGCACCACAGGGCAATGCCCTCATTACAGCCCCACCCCCCAAGAGAAATGAACGCATTAAACACATCTATTTCCAGTGAAGTTCATTAATTACCGGATATTGCCTAAACCTGCGATATACTGAATTCCTCTGCTAACTGGAGAAAAAAGCTGATTCAAATTGACAGGGATAGTGGGAGAGACAGGTCATAGCTCCAGCTGGGCTTAGACACAGCAGTCAGGGTTACGTAAATGGTAAATGGTACGTCTAACACTAAACCGAACACAACGCAGCCAGACGTTCCCATACTGGTGCCAACTCTACTGACTGTACACTTGCTCTTAAAAGTGACAGAAACACAAATTTGAAACTATTTTTAAAATGTAAAACTTGGCTACTTTTGTTTACTAATTAATTTCGAAGACGGATATTTTTAATTCCACTTATAACAACTACATTTTCCCCAAGTCTGTACAAGTAAAAATAAACGACAAATAGAAATGCCTTGACACTCTATATTAAAGGCATGATTCACTGTAGTAAAGTTGCTAGTAGTATAATATTCAGCAGTATCAGCAGTTTTACTGAAAAGCATGTAAATTGGGAAACGGTACAGTGCTATAAACCTTAAAGCTAGCTGCAGTGGCACATGCTAGTTAATTCTGCTCCAGTTAGCCCTGTGCACCTGTGGTGCTGCTTTCAGGTACATAAGACAGCCATCAGCTCATGACATCATTTCACTGGCGAAGGCAATACACTGAAACACAGAATATAAAAGCAGTCGCTGACTTCCTTTGATCTGCACACCCGTCTTATTTATAAACGTTCACAGGAAATTGAACACCAAATAAAAGTGCCTGCAGGCCGTTTCGTCCACATTTGCAATCCAACTTGAAGATAATTTTAAAAACTGCAGCTGTAGCATTTAAAAATCTTTCACATTTGAATTCAGTAAAAATCAAGACTGTTTTGGTGCCTGGCGGCCTTTGTAATAGTGATGAACATAGTTAATTTGTAAAATGTTGCCTACATTGAGAAATACAATGAAATTCACAAAGCTTGTAATTGATATTGTGCTCAATTATCATGTAAAATAGAGCACATTCCTTTAAGGTAAAAAGGAAAACTACAAACCATTGACGTATATTTCTTCTTAAACATTAAAGACAAACAGTACAAACTCAGAACAAGCCAACTGCTGAAATAAAATAATTGCAGTAATGGACGCTTAAGTCCAAACTGTGCCACACTTAGATCTCTCTTTAAAAAAAAATATATATATATATATTTGGGCTTTATTGGACAGGACAGTGTAGAGAGACAGAAAGAGACGTATAACAGGTTGCGCAGTCGGACTCAAATTGCAGACATCGCGGCTCGTAATGAGCATGTGGACAGTGCTCTACAGGCTACGCCAAGAGACACCCCACTTAGATCTTTCTTAATGTGCTATAGACTGTGTCATTCAATGGCAGTTCATTCATTTAGCGGACACTCTTATCCAGAGCAACAACATCGGAGGAACAAAGTGCACTCATCTGCTTAATAGTGGTAACAATGTGGCTAACAACACTTCCATACCAGCAACTGATGCTGAAACATAACTGAAGCACTAGTGCTAGTTAACTGCGCTAACCAAGTGGGTCATCAGCCTGGGTCAGAAGATGGTCGATGATTCTGCAGTTTGGTCCTCCACTACAGGGCCAGACCTGCAGTTTGGTCCTCCACTACAGGGCCAGACCTGCAGTTTGGTCCTCCACTACAGGGCCAGACATTGTGACCGGGAGAGAGCTGTTTCAGGGCTGTGGGATGGCCGTGGTGTAGGGTTCAGACACTGATTGGAGGTGTGGTGGAGCTGCTCCATTCACTGCTCTGCGGGACTAAGGTTTAAAACATGATGTGAGATGTCAGAGGTAGTAAAGTTAGATGAGGAGGGGGTGTGTGGCATGAGCCCACTTTGGGAAGACAGTAGACACGCCCTGGGGCTGCATTCTGTATCAGTGGCTCATGCAGGGAGGCCAGAGAGAAGCCATTCCTGTGGTGCAGAGGATAGAGCAGCAGCCTGAGCTGGGTGCTGTGTAGAGAGGTGTTTCTCAGCCTTGGTCCTGGAGATCTACCGTCCTGTATGTTTTCCAACCATGAGAAATTACACCTCATTCAACAGCTTGAGATTTCACTGAGCTGCTAATTAGTTGAATCATATGTGCCAAATTAGGGTTGAAATAAAAACTTGCAGGAAGGCACATCTCCGGGTTGGGCAGCCCTGGTATAGAGTGTGGCGAAGAAGGGGTGGAGACATTGGATGTTGGTCCTCTTAGCCAAGCTGATCTTAAGACTATGGTCCTCTGAGTCAAGCTGATCTTAAGACTATGGTCCTTTTAACCAAGCTGATCTTAAGACTATGGTCCTCTTAGCCAAGCTGATCTTAAGACTATAGTCCTCTTAGCCAAGCTGATCTTAAGATTATGGTCCTCTTACCCAAACTGATCTTTAGACTATGGTCCTCTTAGCCAAGCTGATCTTAAGACGATGGTCCTCTTAGCCAAGCTGATCTTAAGACTATGGTCCTCTGGGTCAAGCTGATCTTAAGACCACAGTCCTCTTAGCTGAGCTGATCTTAAAACCATGGTCCTCTTAGGTGAGCTGAGCCTAAGAAAAGAGGAAAAGCTAAGTACATCAGCATAGAAGTGGTATATGAATGGTATGAACCAAGGGCCAAGTACAGAGCCATGAGGGACACATTTAGGGAGGTCCCGGACATGAGACGAGCCACCATTCCAGGGGACCCTAAAGGACCATCCAGAGATGCTGGATGCAGCCCTCTTAAGACGGATGGCTGAGATGCTGAGTGAGGAGAGGGTGGAGAAGAGGAGTGTGTGGTGTCCGGGGTGAAAGGCAGAAAAAAGCTCCTGGAGCGCTTGGGGAGGGAAGGTCCAGCTGAGGTGCTACCCTGATGGAGAGGAGAGCAAACTGGAAGGGCTGAGCAAGATCAGAGCACTGTGCTGCTCTTAAAGGGGTCGGAGTAACAGCAAGCCGATGTGCACATGCTGGTTTTACTCTTAATAGGAGGCGGAGAAAAGAGAAAACCCTGCACTGGATACTTTTATAAGGACGAGATGAGTTGAGAAAGCCTGCATCTGGCCTCCTGGTTAATCCCAGCCCAGGCCAGGCATCACAGACTGACACACATGACAGTGTCATTAAATGGCAGTTAGAGCAACAAAGCGATCTGATGCTGCTGAATGCCTTCAGTGTGAAGAATGCATGAAGAGGCTCCCAATCTGCTTCCAGCTACAATAGGAAATATTTCCATCTCACATATCAGAAGTTTTATTTTCAAAGTTAAGGAAGCTTATGCTTGTTTTTTACTATATTGGAACAAAACATACGTGCACACACAAGCATGCACGCACGCATACACACACACACACACAGGGCCGGCCCTAGGATTTTGGTGGTCCTAAGCAAAGCTGTCGGGGGGGTATCCGCTTGGTAAAATACTTCTTACATTATTACATTTTTACATGTTATGTTTACATATTATAATGGTATTCCATTCAAAATTTATAGCACAAGTTCCGCGATAGGGGATGAATAACGTTATTACCAAATTAACGTTATTTACCTTATATAAACATTAGATTGTGTGGCCCCCCCCTCGTGGTCATGTGGCCCCCCCTAGCAGGTGTGGCCCTAAACAACTGCATAGACCGTTTATGCCACGGCCCAGCCCTGCACACACACACACACACACACACACAACCACACACCCACACATGCACACAGATTTTCAGGTTTATTTTACAACATAAAACCTGAAAAATTTACAAATATAAGAATGAACATTGGTGAAAGGATGTCATTTATCTATCATTAACGTGCTTAATGAGATTCAATATTTAATATAAAAACTGATATTGGTGGTAAAATATGTTTAGCTTAAAATGAACCAGCATAACAATATTATGACTAGCATACTGGAAGAAATTAAAATGATTTATGGTCAGCCTGTTGTATTCACAAAGAACATACAAGTTCATATAACTTTGCACAAGGCCATGCTTTTTATCAATGTTCCCTTCCTTATGAGCAATATTTCTAGCCGCTTGATTTTCAAATGACAATGAATATGGTTAGAAATGAGAAACAAACGCTGAAAAAGTAAATCCAGAAAAACGAGAAGACGCCAAACATCCTGGAAGCCCTAATCATGTACTACAGTCCCTGTCATAAGGATGTGAAATGTAGGCCTCGGCAGCTGCATATTATTTTATTTACATGTACTTTAGACTCCTCCTGTGTCTTATTTCGAACCGAAAGGAGCTGGAGAAGAGCAGCTAATCTCACCGCGTCTCCGGCACGCAGAGACTCCTCGCAGGTCTTGCCGCGGGAGCTGATGGCTCTGTAATTAGTGTCGGGTGCGTAATGTCGCCAGATAACAAGGGGAGAGCCGTCGCGAATCCTAACCCCTGGAAATAAAAATAAATAAATAAACAGCGCGACACCTCTCCGCAGTAATTTAAGCAAAAAAGAGCGCTGCTGTCGGCTAGGGTGCGCGGGACCGGGACACGCCATAAATCACCACGGGAAGTGCGTTCCCAGGGACACGGCGAGCACGCGCCCCGGTGCCTTCCCAGCCCGCTCCCGCGTCTCCGACGCCGACCGCTTCCCTGTTCTCTCAGAGAAAGCTCTCACTGTGATACGGCAGAGCAGGGAATACGGATAGAACGGAGGCCTTTTCTTTTTTATCCTGCGCCGGTGCATTCTGCGATGGAAAATATGAGAAAACCGGGACAACAAATCCTGCCGCGCGTGTAATTTGTGAAGGCTCACAGGTGTAGCTGATATTCTTTCATCTCTCCCTCAAAAGCATCATCAGGCTATTTCAGTCCAAAGCCTCAGAGGTAATCAACCATAAGAGACAAAAAAAATTAGAGGAATGAAACGTGTATGAACCCACATATCTCTATGCAGTTGCACCTTCAATAGCAAACCGTACCCTGTGCCAGAAGTAAGCCATCACCCGAAGACTATTGTCAATGTAATGCGCTAAACGAAATGAGTACCCGCCATTAAAGGCTATTCCAAAACCACACCATTAAGCCTGAATGTTGCATTGAAAAGTCTTGAAAGTGAAGCACATAGTGGTGGTTTTAAAAAGCCACATAAAAATAACACAAAGTCGTCTATCTGTCAAGTGCTTTCTAGTAAAAGTCTGGCTGACAGTGCCTCCAACGGCTTGATTTCCCCTTTCAGCAAACTGCAGGTCACCCGCTAAGATGCTTCCTGAGTGGATGGCGTGTGGCTCGGTCACTACACTGCCTCTCAGACACACTCGTGTGTGTCACCTCGAGCCACTGACACGCTTCCTCACTAATGCGTTCTGTGCTGGGTTCACCTGCTGTTTAAAGTGTGGCCTTACTTCTCACCCAGAACGGTTCTTTTACCCTGGTGATAAAAGTCACGTGACTTCATACACATTTCCTGTTTCCCTGTTGGTATTACGAGTAAAACCTGTGCTTTCCTGTCTTCACTGGCAAAACCTACCCTGTGGAGTTTAATAGGAATATCTTGTTACGGTAATTATTACATTTTCTCATTTAATGTTACTGCCCTAAACATAACAGCATTAAATAATTAAAAAGAAATTATAGGCAGTGCATGTCAGGGTGTAGAATTCCTATTTCTGGAGTTATATGTGTGGACATGAACAGCCACACCTCCTTGTACTAAATTCGACTTGTGCTCTGTCATTTTGATGACATAGCATTTTCTTATAAGCTATAGGCAAAGACCCCCCCCCCCAAAAAAAAAAAACAAACAAACAAACAAAAAAAAAACTGGCATTCAAAACTATATGATAAATATTTAGTCGAATACCTGTAGCTGCTGCAGTAGCAGTAGGAACCAGTGGGGAGCACACTGGTGATGCCTGGAGGCTGTAGAATTCCCCTTTCTGAGTCAACTCCATTGATTTCACTGCAATATCTCCAAGACGCTTCTGACTGTCATTAAACCATTAAACAGCAGAGAAATAAAGTTTGGTATTGGCTTATCTGGGTGCATATTGGCTGTTAACAAAATAACAAGAGTAACAAATCAAAACAAAAATAGAAAGATGAGACAAACTGAACACATTGATCAAGTTACTCCGTAGAGCTGTTTCCTGTGGTGATCAGTGTTGTGTCTCAGAAAATAAATTATTATTCACCAGATGGTCTTTAAGGTTTGTTAGAATTTCAAACTTTTTTTTTCTTGAAGGATTTTTAACTCTTGGCTAGTCTCTGCCCTTCACAGTCAACACATTTCTCTGACTTTTATTCTGTAGTTTGTGTTCCAAAACACTACAGGAAAACTTGTGGAATGAAATGAAGGATTCTGGCTGTTGAAAATAGCCTTTTAAAACTTGTAACATCTTTAAAAATGAGGCAAAACACTGGAAAATAAATTACTGGATGATTCTGGATACTTAGAACTGTGCAGGCTTGACAGATCGTTCCATAGCTAATAAAACAGAAATAATTCATTGTTCATTGTTCTACGACTACTAATATGAAAATAAACGGATAAACTCATATATACATAAATGTGACATCACTGATTAAGCATTCGTGCAGCTATTTTAAATTATATCAATAATTAAATCTTTATCAGAAAATGTGTAAATGACATATATATATATCGCTTGACTTTAGATTATTAATTATTAAAAACACAGAGGGACTCATTTTCAATAGAAATAAACCCAAGAATAGCAGTTTTTCTTACAGTGAAGAACAGGAGAGGCACATAAAATATAAAAGATTCCAGCAAAGTCAGTTCTGTTCTCCTTACACCTGCAGTATTCTCATTAGCTAGCTTGCGGCCAGGGCAGTGCTGTTCATTGCCCTGGTATGAGTTGCTAACTGAACTTCCACCTGACCGTGGCACATTTCTAATAAAGACAGATATCCCCAATGAATAGCGTACCTTGTTAAACACTTCTAATATAAAGCTGAAGAAAGAAGCACCTACTTTTTTTTCTCATATATCTATTGTGCCGGACTCAAACAAGAACTCCCAAACACAAAAAGACCTCTGCTTTTGGAAACACGAAACCCACCATTAAAACACATAACAGCACAGTGTTTTCTATGAGCTTGTCAGGGTCTTTCGATCCAACGTGCAGAAACAGTCAGAAGAGATGCTAATTATAAAATGACACTCATTAGAAACACTCCCCATTGAATCCCCCTCCCCACACACACACACACACACACACACACACACTGACACACACACCTGCGCGCACACACACACACACAAACATGCACACACACACAGACAGCATGCAGTATTAAAGCTGATTTAAAAGTGGTGCATTGCACAATACCCTTGGTCCGGCGCCTGATGACCCCCAGTCGGCACTTGAGCGATACGGAAAACATATCCTCCTTTCTCCTCCTCCTTCCCTCGTTCCCTCACCGGCTCATTGTTAAAAGGAAAAGAGAGGGAATGGGGGAGTGAAGAAGAAAAAAAACGCTCCGGAGCTTTCTGTCACCAGTCACATGGTACACAAAAGAGCGTAGAGACTCCCGCACACCAAGCCAGAGAAAACAGCTCTCTCTCTGACTGCCACACACTCCCCCTCTCTCTCTCTGACTGCCACACACTCCCCCTCTCTCTCTCTCACACTCCCTCTGTCTCTCAGACACTCCCTCTCTCTCTGTTTCTCACACACTCCCCCTCTCTCTCAGTCTCTCACACACTCCCCCTCTCTCTCTGTCTCTCACACACTCCCCCTCTCTCTCTCTCACACTCCCCCTCTCTCTCAGTCTCTCACACACTCCCTCTCTCTGTCTCTCACACACTCCCCCTCTCTCTGTCTCACACTCCCCCTCTCTCTCTCTGTCTCTCACACACTCCCCCTCTCTCTCTCTGACTGCCTCACACTCCCCCTCTCTCTGTCTCTCACACACTCCCCCTCTCTCTCTCTGATTGCCTCACACTCCCCCTCTCTCTCAGTCTCTCACACACTCCCTCTCTCTCTCAGTCTCTCACACACTCCCCCTTTCTCTCTCTGTCTCTCACACACTCCCCCTCTGTCTGTCTCTCTCTCTCTGTCTCTCTCTGTCCCTCTCTGTGTCTCACACTCTCCATCAGACATTCTTCTTCTCTCTGAATATCTCCCTCTCCCTCTCTCCTCCTTACACTCATTCTTTCGCTTCTAACATAATCCCCCTTTCAGTCTTCCACTAGCTGTCGGTCTCCCACTCTCCTCCTCATATACTAACTCTCTCCCTCTCTTCTCCTCAGATTCACTCTCTCCCCTTCTACCACACTCTCCTGCATTGTCTCTCTCACTCTCTCCCTCTCGTTGTCATTCCCTCTCTCACTCTCTGTGTCCCTATAGCTTTGTTCTCACACATGAAATCCCCATCCTGGCTGGGGAACTTCTAGTGTAGACAGCAGAGGGGCCTCAGCCTCAATCTGGAGGGGGGGGGGGGGGGGGGGGGGGGGGGGGGGGGGGCAATACAGATCACAGGGCAAACAGGAGGGATAAGAGTAGAAGGAGAGAGGGTGAGAGGGAGGGAGGGAAGGACAGAAGGAGAGAGGGAGGGAGAGAGAGAGAGATCCTGGCTACTTAAGCATCTGAGAGTTGCTTGTTCTTTATTTTGATCAGCACAGGAATACTAATCAATATTTATAAAGCTTCTCTCACTGACTGCATCTGTGCACTCTCTCTCTCTCTCTCTTTCGCACACACACACACACACACACACACACACACACACACACGCACTTTCATTCACAAACCTTCCTTCTCATACTGTTGCACATAGCTCTCACATGCTGTCTTTCTCTCATGCAGTATCTTCTCAGATTCTCTTTCATAAACTGTAGTCTCCACCTCATCTCATCTCTCTCTCTCTCTCTCTCTCTCTCTCTCAGGCACAGATGTACACAAACAAAGCAAAGTAAAGGCTGAAAATTCTACAGAATTACATTTCTCCACTGGAGCTAGCGTAAATACAAAGCCGTTAATCACAATGGGTTGCTCTGAAGACCCTGGCCAAATAACCATCCGCAGCTCCTCCTCCTCTTCTGCCTGACAGTAATTATCTGCACAATCAGCTGAAGTGAGCACAGGCATAAAGCAGGAGCAGGATGGAGACATGGCAGTCATGAGTAACATGGTATGGGGGTACAGGGTGGTCTCATTTTAATCCACAACTGCACTCACTTACTACTGTGACACTGAGTGAAAAAAAGGCGAAAGTCTAACACCCCCATGTTATATGCGTTAGCACCAGTCTTACACCCACATGTTGTATGCGTTAGCATCAGTCCAAACATGAAGAACATTAATGAATTGCAATGTGCCAGTGCACAGTAGGTCATTCGACTAATAAAAGACTGCCGAGGAAAGCTTACATAATCTGTAGTATTCAAGCTGAAGCCCTCTCTGTCTGGAACACAAGAACACAGCCAACTATTATTTTACAAAAGGGGCCTCCAATCCTGAGCACCAGTATGTGACACCACAAAGAAAAATCATTTTCCACCTGACAGAGTAAGTGCTCTGTTGACTGCAGGAGCCAAACACCCAGGAGGAAAACTCATATGAGCACCTCTAGGGCGTTTTTCTGATGGTTGCTTAGCTATGGTGCACACTGTGATCTCATACAGCAAAGAAGGTGAAACCAATTCAGTACCATCACTAAGCCAATTACCAGAATTATACCAGTGACCCTGTAATCCAAATGTACACAGATCCTAGCTGAGTCGCATTGTTTTTCTCAGGCTAGTTTTCAGACTACGACCTGCAGAACCACTGCTAATGCTCATTGTGAAGCACTGTGTCACAACCTCTTAGCACATGCTGCTAAAACACAGAGGGCTTGTAGCCCACTGGTTTCTTTTTTTATCAAATACATAATTAGCACATTTTCTGAGTAAAGAAATAACACCGGCATCATGAAAAAATAGCAATTCAATATATTGCCAAGAAAAGAAAATATTTCATAAATATAAGGAAAGAAACACATCTCACTGAATTATTGATGATGGCCAACCTTTAAAATTTACTGTGCAGAATTATTTTTTGCAGAAGAAAACAATTAATCTAAGTGCTTTACATATTCTTGCAGATATTCTTCCTATTTTTAACAGAGCTCTACTTTCATCAAACATCACAGCAGGCAACGATGATTAATGAAGGAAACAGTCTAATTAGACACAAAATCTGTGATCTTTTTGCTTATATTGTATATTATGAAAACAAAAACAACACTGTTTTGTCACACTACAAAGGTTTGGCATTACATGATACCATGGTTTCAATAGATTTCGAATGTTATCTGGTCATGAAGCATTAAAAAAAACTTTCCCAGGACAAAAGAAAAAAAATGCACCTCAGGATTGTGTATTATGTGCAAGATTGCCTCTTAGTGATATTGAATTTTCCCTCTTTCTGTATTAAACTCAGCGTTACGTACTCCCCTTTTCCAAAAGAGCAGTGGTCTGGCAGCACAACCAGTTCATACACTTCAGATATTTTGTATTTTGGGGCAGGCACTGAGAAGGACACCACAGTAAGACTTGCTATTGATACTGCTGAGAGGTTAAGGCCCCTTTAACCTTAGCATCTTTCACACAATTTCACTGGATGGACTTTAATCTCACAAAGTATGGCCATATTTTCACCTCTCTACCCTGTTCTTCGCCACCGTTGCTTTTTGCATCAAATATAAGCCTTTTGCTGGACTACTGGGCAGCCAATGATGTGGCTCCCAGCAACCATCAGCCAATAATCTGCCAAGACAGCAGTTCCTCAAATCTGTGACCATGCAACTTCACCCATTTCCCTCATTGGGCCCCTGGTTGTGGATTACCCAGGTTGCTTCTGTGTGCTGTACTTTGCTTGTCTGGACCTCCGCTATCCCAGAACCCCCTTCTGTGCTTCCCACTTTCTCATGTCCTTCCACCGGCGACAGAGCCCAGGTACAGACAAAACCTCTAAAATCTCAATCAGTGAGATACTGATCTCTGAAGTCCCGGCCATAGTAAGGTAAAAGGCCAGCATTTCCAGTGATTCCTTTTCTTAAGCCTGTAACAACTCTTTCTACAAGACAGCATCTCTGTTATATCTCATGTCAGCCCAGGTCCAAGGGTAGACAAATCATTAGCCTCGCCTGAAGAGTGTGTAACACAGGAGTACTGGCGGGGATGATCATGACTGTAATGAACACACACAGTTGGCTCCCGTACATACACACACACACACACACACACACGCAGTTGGAGGATGGGAGATATAGATTACTTTAGACCTTAAGGGTAAGGCCATTGTCACCATCCACGGTTGGGTAGGTTAAGTGTTATAATCAATCTTAGGAAGGCATTGAAATTTAAAAGAACATCACATTGGCCTTGAAGGAAGCCCAACAGCCGCGGCAAGATCCCCCTCCAAACCGCGGCCGTGCATCACACGCTCCTGATGCCCCGGCAGACAGACGCTCGCCGTGTCAGTGCCATTACTGTGGGACGGCCATTACTGCTTCCAGACGGGACAGTGCCCCCGAACACCATGCAATCACCCTTCAGATTGATCATCTCGTCCCATGTGATATTATCTTTGCTATCTGGACCCCCAGCAGCGCCACCTAATCGCACCATACTGTACACAGAGCCGATCCTGGCCCTTCCGCAAAGTCACTTTCACCTGAAGCTGCGGGAGGTCGGACACACACTGGGAATTTCCATCCATTTATGAAACGTGAAAGGGTGGTTGAGTAGGACAGTGATCCACCAGAGAAACTAGCAAAAGCCTTTGCTTTTATAATAATGCTGTTTGGGCAAAAACATTGAGATTAATAATGGTGTTTCTCTTCAGCGGTCACTTTAAGACCTAAGAACTAAAAAAAAAGAGAAAATGTGCGCCATGCTCTGAAAATGGACGTATATTTATCATGACATTCAATTAATCAATCCATTATCTATATCCACTTATTCTGAGCAGGGTCCATCCATTATCTATACCCATTTATCCTGGGCAGGGTCCATCCATTATCTATACCCACTTATCCTGGGTAGGGTCCATCCATTATCTGTACCCACTTATCCTGGGCAGGGTCCATCCATTATCTATACCCTCTTATCGTGGGATCTTATCCTTAACCTGTGCAGATTTGTGTATACTGAGTGTGTAATCAGTAAGGAAACCGAATAATTGGCATGACTCACATTAAGGTCACCATGAATATAAAACCCTCATAAAATATGGTATCGCTGGCCATCAAGTTGATATCTGATATGACAGCCAGCTAGCAAGTTCATAAACCGCCATTGAAAGCTAGCAAACATGGCAGTTAAGGAACTGTTTAGTGTAGTTATTACTGTTATTATTGGGAAAGAATACCATGAATGCAGATGCAGTATTTAAAACAAGGATCACAAATTCCAGTCCTGGAGGGCTGCAGTCTGCTGAGTTTTTGTGATTTTCTTTTAATCAACAACCAATTTAGACCTTGAAAACTGGATGTGCAGAGTCTTTAGCCAATCAATGGCTTAAATTAAGCACTTAAGTGCAGGAACACATCAAAAACCAGCAAACAGCAGCCCTCTAGGATTTGAGTTTGAGATCCCTGATTTTAAAAGTACAGATGGCCATCCTTACATGTTTCCTTTTCGTGTTTCTTTTACCAAAGCCGTAGTTGCGTCAGGCTCATATATTTGAATGTCAGGAATCAAGGCTATTTTTACCACAGGTGAGAAATCCACAGTGACAACACACAGACCCGTCAGTGGACTGCCACTAGAGATTGTTTGCGGCTGTAACTTTGTTGACATTTAGAACATCGATTTGTCTCAGTATGTAATCTGACTCATGTCTCAGGCTTTCAGAACTTTAGAAACAAAGAGGTATTGGAGGGAAATCTCTTTACGGTACCTGAGCAACTATTTTGTATTAATTAACGTTTGGAGCTTCATTTGAGAGCCAATCGTACACAGTCTAACCACAGCTGCAGTTAACTTACACTGATCATCAAACTGTGACTTTTGTGTCCCAGGGAGGCAGGCATCACATCTGGCACGGCTTTCTTCAACAGTGCCAGCGAGTTACTGAGACTCCATATAGAGGCATGCAGTCTCATTGTAATCTAATTGTAATCTAAAACTAATAAAACATGTGTCAGTAACAACCTGGCACAACATGTAATTAGCAGTGTAATTAGGATGAAATACAACCAGCACAACCAGCAGAATTATCAAAGTCGTATTGATAGTATGGTATTTTATATATGTATATATATATATATATATACACACTCACCGGCCACTTCATTAGGTCTACCTGTTCAACTGCAAACTGCACCCGTTAACGCAAATATCTAATCAGCCAATCACGTGGCAGCAACTCAATGCATTTAGGCATGTAGACATGGTCAAGATGATCTGCAGAAGTTCAACCAAGCATCAGAATGGGGAATAAAGGTGATTTAAGTGACTTTGAACGTGGCATGGTTGTTGGTGCCAGACGGGCTGGTTTGAGTATTTCAGAAACTGCTGATCTACTGGGATTTTCACGCACAACTATCTCTAGGGTTTACAGAGAATGGTCTGAAAAAGAGAAAATATCCAGTGAGCGGCAGTGCTCTGGGCGAAAATGCCTTGTTGATGGCAGAGGTCAGAGGAGAATGGCCAGACTGGTTCGAGCTGACAGAAAGGCAACAGTAACTCAAATAACCACTTGTTACAACCAAGGTATGCAGAAGAGCATCTCTGAACGCAAACCACGTCAAACCTTGAAGAAGATGGGCTACAGCAGCAGAAGACCACACCGGGTGTCACTCCTGTCACCTAATGAAGTGGCCGATGAGTGTATATATTATTTGCACACACTTTTCAGAAAAAATGCCCTTCTTCATCATGTAAAAAGTAGCAAACTGTAGTTCATCATCAATAGCCTCAATAAAACTAATCTCCTACATACCCCACACTTAGCCTCAATAAAACAAATTCCCTACATACCCCGCACTTAGCCTCAACAAAACTAATCCCCTACATACCACACACTTAGCCTCAATAAAACGAATCCCCTACATACCACACACTTAGCCTCAATAAAACTAATTACCTACACACCCCAGACTTAGCCTCAATAAAACTAATCCCCTACATACCACACACTTAGCCTCAATAAAACGAATCCCCTACATACCACACACTTAGCCTCAATAAAACTAATTACCTACACACCCCAGACTTAGCCTCAATAAAACGAATCCCCTACATACCACACACTTAGCCTCAATAAAACTAATTACCTACACACCCCAGACTTAGCCTCAATAAAACTAATTACCTACACACCCCACACTTAACCTCAATAAAACTAATGACCTACATACCCCACATTTAGCCTCAATAAAACTATTCACCTACACACCCTGCACTTTGACTCAATAAAATTAATCACCTACATACCCCGCACTTAGCTTCAATAAAATTATGACTTCTCTAAAACTTAAAAAATGCTGCAGATAGTGTGGACACACTATTCTTATCTGTCTTAAAGGTCCAGGAAACTGAAATCTGTTAATTATCTGCTTATGTGTTGTTCTAATACTTCTTTTTACATTGGCTCAGAAATATTTTTTAAATGATTCTTCCAAAATAATTGTATAAAATCCTGTGCCGATGGACTTGCTTTCCCCCTGGGCTAAACAGCAGGTTTTCAGTGGGCATGGTTAACTGGGTGTTAGCTACGTAGCAAAAACGCTAAGCCCAGTGAAATCCCTCCTACATGTAATATGTAAATGATGCTTTTGCCTCTGTTTTGTGTGGGCACGGCAAGCTAAGTTGAAATTTCTTTTCTTAAAAATGAGGAGAAGTAAAAGAAATCTGTTTTATTTCTGGAGTCCATAGGCACTGCAATATTGCAACAACCCGTACAGGGCACTGCATGTTTGTATTTGCAGTGCCCATTTTCACCCGGAACTTGTCGCAGAACAGATGCACAGTGGATCAGTAAGTAGGCCCACCAATAGCTAGCAATAATAAAATAGCTTTCAAGCTTAGATATGTGGAATTAAAGCCTTTCTTTTTTCGAGTGTAATGCCTGGAGTTTCAGACTGCTGTAGAGTTTAATGTTAGTGTACAGTAGCTCAGTGTTATCTAAGATCAGTGCATGTGTCTCTAATCCACGCAAACTATTCTCCACCTTCTCTTCCCTCCTCATTCCTCCTCCACCCCCACCTCCCTCTTCCCTCTCCGTAGATGACTTTCTGGCCGCCTTTGAAGGAAAGGTGGCTACAATCCGGAACTCCTTCGCCCATCCAGTGAGCCCCCCAACCCCCCGGGACAAACCCACAGCCACACACAACTCTTCTTTTCTTTCCCCCCCTCGGCCACACAGGTCAATGATAAGATATCTTCCTGCCTGGCTGACATCTCCACCTGGATGGCCAGCCACCATCTGAAGCTCAACCTCAGCAAAATTGAGCTGCTCTTCTTCCCGTGCAAGACCTCCTTACTTCGTGAGCTCTCAATCACGGTTGATGGCACCACAGTGACTGCCTCTCACTCTGCCAAGAGCTTGGGGGTGGTCCTGGATGACCAACTGGACCTCAAGGAGCACATCAAGGCAACATCACGGTCCTGCAGATTCCTTCTGTACAACATCAGAAGGATTCGACCATACCTAACGACGCACTCCACCCAGCTGCTCGTCCAGGCTACGGTGACCTCTCGCCCTGATTTCTGCAACTCTCTCCTTGCAAGCCTGCCAGCTTGTGCCATACAGCCCCTACAGATGATTCAGAATGCCGCTGCCCGACTCATCTACAACCTTCCAAAATTCTCCCACGTCACTCCTCTGCTGCGATCACTCCACTGGCTACCGGTCGCTGCCAGGATCCGGTTCAAAGCCCCGACCCTTGCCTACACTGCTGCCAACAGGACAGCCCCCATCTACTTGCAGGACATGGCTCGATTCTATGTGCCTGCTCGACCACTCCGCTCTGCGGCAGCAGGGCGCCTTGTAACCCCTCCCACCCGCCCAAAGGGATCACAGAGCTTCTCCAGCCTAGCTCCCCAGTGGGGGAACGAACTCCCCGTCCCTCTCCGAACCTCCCCCTCACTACCCATCTTCCGCCGTGACCTGAAGACTCTCTTCAGACTATACCTAGACTAACCACCACCACGCTGTATATTTCACTCTAAGTCCCCTCCCCCTTTTTTTCATGACACTTGTTACATGTTGCCCCATCCCAGCACTTTTTGGTCATTTGTATTTGTCCTAATACTGTAGCTTATTCTTCTGCCCAGTTGGCTTTGCAGAGGTTAGGTCTGAATAGTGTTCACTGTGTGAACTAAACTGTGTTCTTGGCTAGACTAGAAATAGCTGTACAAAATAAGTATTGTACCTTACTGGACCTGTGTTTAGCAGTTGTCTATGACCATGAAATGCACCTTTTGTACGTCGCTTTGGATAAAAGCGTCTGCCAAATAAATGTAACGTAATGTAATGTTACATTATTACACATTGAATGACCTTCAGGTTTAACTATGCAATAGTAAAGCCTGGTTTATGTTTCTTTCTTTAGTTGTGTCTGGTAGTGTAATGTCACTGCATGGGACAATCTGCTCTAACCAGCTCTAGCTGTCTCATATGTAAACCATTCCCCCTAGCAAGGAGGATTGGTTTACATGTGACATGTCTCACGGATATGAATGTTAATGGGCGCAGGATACACGCCCACCCTGTCCTTGTCTGCTGAACAGGTCACAATAATCTAATAGCGTTTAGTACAGTTTAATGGTTATAACTGGGTTAAAAACTTGAAAGAGACATTAAGGAGACAATCAATTGTCACTTCTGGGGAATATAACCACAATTTGAATCCAGTTTCCAGGACCTTTAAGTGCTAAACACATGGATGAGAAGCTATCTTACACAAAAACGTTTCTGGGCTGTTGTGGATAAGAGCATTTTCCAAATAATGTAAATATAAATGTTAAATATTTAATACATATAAAATGTAAAATAATACATAAATTGACTATTCATTAGCCAGGTTTGTAAGCTTGTAGTCATTCTAAATATGGGAATCTGCCAAACAAATACAATAATTCCATAATAATAATAAAAATATATAAATGTAATAACTGACCCAGGGTATACACTGATATCTCCACTGTGGAGGTAGAGTCAGCCTTATTCACTAAATTCAGATTCTGGGTGAATTACCTTTTTATCCTCAGCTCAGCCAGCTGGTGTTACTGGTGTTGTGCTACTCACGGTGAAGCTGTGGATGGGGTCAGCACGTTGTCTGATAACACTGATTCTGCCACTACAGGCACAATAAAATCGAGCTGAGAAACAAGAATGGGGGAGACCGCCACTGCCACAGCCAATCAGGGCAAACACAACCAGAACCCTACTACCACGGCCAATCAGAGCAAACACAACCCACAACCAGAACCTTATTGTCACAGCGAATCAGGGCAAACACAACCAGAACCCTACTACCACGGCCAATCAAGGAAAGCATAGCCAGAACCCTACTGCCACGTCCAATCAGGGCACACACAACGACCAGAACCCTACTTCCACGGCCAATCAGAGCAAACACAACCCACAACCAGAACCCCACTGCCACGGCCAATCAGGGCAAGCACAACCAGAACCCTACTGCCACGGCCAATCAGGGCAAACACAACCAGAACCCTACTACCACGGCCAATCAGAGCAAACACAACCCACAACCAGAACCTTACTGTCACAGCCAATCAGGGCAAACACAACCAGAACCCTACTACCACAACCAATCAGGGCAAACACAACCAGAACCCCACTGCCACGGCCAATCAGGGCAAACACAACCTGAACCCTACTACCACGGCCAATCAGAGCAAACACAACCCACAACCATAACCTTACTGTCACAGCCAATCAGGGCAAACACAACCAGAACCCTACTACCACGGCCAATCAGGGCAAACACAACCAGAACCCTACGGCCAAGCCAGGGTGTGCCGAAATGAGTTTCTGCTTTATGGATTTGTTGTGTTCGCTCTCATGCTCCAGAGTCTCTCGCAACCTGGGCAGGGCCAACCAATCAGATGAGAGTCAGAGGAATCAGACGAGGAGAGATAAACACTCAGGCTCAAGTGGATGAGGCTAGATTAAACTCTGAATAAGAGCCTGTTTTTATTCCCTCTGAGGATCCATAAAAGGGACATGATTAGACATTGAGGATTAAAAACTTCTGGAGCAATTTTCCAACATGCTGCACATCTCTTGGCTTATGGATTTTCTGCCACCCCCCAAATAAAGAACTTGTGGGTGCTTTCCTAAAATCTCAATATTTGCTGTTCTAATAACACTCACAGAACAGATCACGGACTGTTTAATGGATACATGGATATGACTTACTGGCTATTTCACAGCGATTGGGGGAAATACTTAAAAAACCAACAATATGTACCTCCCACCTGGGTGAGGCATGTCAGCCATTTAATGCCAGAAAACTCACCACGCATCCGCTTGAGTACGTCTGGCTCTGCAGCAAATAACGCATGAGCCTAAAATATTAGGAAAATGAATGAATTACTGATATATAACTTCATGACCTCCATACACAGGGTACAGCACAAAACCTCTTTGCCACTCAACTGAAACACTGTGCTCTGTCACTTATAGCACCGTACGACCATTTTAAACACTGGCTTTTTGGGTTTTAAAAAAAAAACCCCAGGGAATGTAGGCACTTTAATGCAGACATCCAAAGCAAGCAGCACTTCAGACAATGGGATAAATCACAAATGTACAATGAAGACCAGAAGAAAGCAAACCGTAGACAACACAACCATATAGCAATAGGACATTAATAAAAATGAGAAGAGGGGGGAAAAAACAATGGGGGAATATTTTGGCTCAAGAAAAGGCAGAACAATGAGAATGTGCCCTGAAACCTCATTATATGTATTTCCACAAGCGTTAAGTCTTGAACCAATTCTTATGAAGAAGGACAGAAAGAAAACAATTATTCCACTGTAATAAAATTCCTGCATTGGCCATGCATACAGACTGCATTTCTTCTGAGTATTTTTTGGAATATGGACAACTGCTCCAAAAATATTTTATAATCGATTTGCTGAATATTTACTAATAATTGCATTTTAATTGTCAGTAAAAGCAATGCTGCCACACTCCTGCATTACTTACATGAAAGATTCTGATTGAATTTGCATCATAAATTTAATTCTGAGAAATAAAATTAATCACAATTGATTTTAACTTTATTTACAGGAGTGACCACATAGAAAACTCATGTCAGCTTGGATTTGACTTGACTGGACAAAAATGAATCAATATTTTATGACTGTTTTTCTTAGTAATACCAGACAAGCCCAATGCTCATCGCATCGAGTCATCCACATGAATTATTACAGGACATGAATTATTTGAGAAGTCTGTGAAATTATCTCATTAATTTAAATTCAGCAACCTTAATTGACACAAATGGAAGGATCCCAGAATCATGCTCAGAATCAAACAACTTTACCACAGCTGTTTTTTGTAATCAAATGGATGAAAAGGATTGTATTATCTATTTATTTACAGCCTTTTGATCTTTCAGTAAGCTTGAGGAAGTGAATTCACATGCACCTTTACCCCAACATTGAAGAGTTCAGGTAATCGGGGGAAAAAACTCTAAGATGGCCGCCCAGTTGTTGTCTTTGTTGTTACCGTCAGTGTCACCGATGTCGCATCGTTTTCGGCAGCAGCTGTGATGTGGGCCTACACTCGATCAGCGTTTGTCCGCGGGCAAGCGGAAGTGCACGCAGCCTGCAGGACACCTGATCTCCTTTTGGCGGCAACCCTTGTTATCGTCACACAGGCGATGTGGACGGCATTGTTTCCTTCGCAGCCAGGAAGAAGCCGCTGCCGTTTGTAGTGTTCTGGGGATTCAGCTCCCCTGCAGCCGATTCTCTCCAGACTCACACCTCCGCTCCGGCTCTCTCTCAGAGTCATGAATTTTCATTAAAGTTTAACTCAGCGGAGAGCTGCAGCTCTGCTGCGGGCTCACGGCGAGTTTGAGAGGCCGGAGGTTTTTCCAGGAAAACTGTGACGCTGCAAACCCCCGCATCTGTTCCCTGAGCTCAAGAAACCCGGCGTGGCACTTCTAAAATTCTGAAATTGCAAGAATATTGTGGAACGTGTAAGGCAGTGCCTGGTCAAAATGAAATTTCCTGCACACAATATCACATAATTTAACCAATAAATATTATAACCAGCTGCTTCAACCTGCATCCTGATATTATTGGGAAGAGCCTCCTTGACTCAGCCTACTCATTTGCACTGGGAGACAATTTCTTTAAAATGTATGATAATCTGCATAAGGAGCACAAGTCAGTCTTTGGAAAAATCTTTAGCACTTTCATAGAAAAATAATTTCACTACTCAGGGTTAATGGCTGAAAATAGTGTGAAGCACTTAGCCAAATATGCACAAATTTAAAGTAATAATCTCAAAGATTTTCATTAAAATAAATGTCTGTTAAGTCACTATCTATCGCCGAATTAGGTACCACAATGGTGATTGAGCCTATTATTATATTAATTTATATTATTCTTATTATAATAATTTATTATTAAAGAACTGGGTGTCTGTGGCGACATTCCCGGGAAAAAATCACAAGTGGTGCATAGTTAGTGACGCCTTTTCCATCACTCATCAGTGGTTGGTCCGCCAGAGAGGGTAGTCAGAGCTAACGCAACAGGCTCACTCTTCAACTCACTTGTGAGTGTGAGCGGCGTACTGTTTTTTCCAGTGTCTGCTAGCGTTACAATAACAGAGGGGGGGGGGGGGGGGGGGGGGTTAGCTAGCTAGCTAATGTAATTAACACAATCTAATGTCAGCTAACAATTAGAAAAAACGCTAGCTGACGCTACCGACCTCGCAAACCGTCTCTCAAATGCAATGCTACCTTGTTGCAACGTTGCAATGTACCTAACTAAAGGCCAATTCAGATCAATGACTCGCAACAAGACTGGATGCAACTTGCAAAATTCCAAGACGTCTGATTGTAATCGTTCTAAAACTGCACTTGGCGATTTGACAAGGTGGGTCTTTTGAGACCCCAGGCAACGGCTTCAGACGCTCTGCAACTAACTAGTTCACACCGCTGCAATTTTCTCTGCAACATTCTAAAACCGTTTTATCTCGTTGCGAATCATTGATCTGAACTGGCCTTAACGTTACTGTTATTTACATTGCCATCAAGTTCATCAATATATTGATTGGAATAAAGCCGGGGTATAGGTGGAGCAGAGCCGGGTCTGATTTCTGTGTAAAGATGTCAAGTCAGAGAAAACTAAATAAAAGAATACGGCAGTATGCATTAGCGTTGTTATTATTTTATTACGCTTCCTCATATGTTCCTTCAGCCTTGATGCCCTTTTTTGATGAAATCTCCTTTGTTTTTGTTTTATTCTTCTTGCTCTGATGGCTAATTTAACACCCAGCTCAGCTTTATTCTCGAACAGTTTAGCTAGCAAAACCAGAAACACCAGGGGTAACATTTTGCAAGGCAGTTGTTTCAAAAATATCACACAACAATCATTCATGAAAAAGACTGTTTATTGTGCACGAGATACATAATTGCACGAGCCACAGTGAATCCCGCGAATTCTTCTCTGCAGTGTAAAGATGTTCATACCGGGCAAAAGGTGGATAAAGAACGTTTGTGGAAATTGATCATCACTAATTCTACCCCAGGTCTGCTACAGCATTTTAACCCGGCTCGGCAGTGTAAAGACAGCTTAAGTTAGCCTAATGTTAGATGTTAATGTTAGTTACTTTTATAACAACCATTTTTTATTCAGTAAATAGTGTTATAGTTGGCGTGGCCCACGTGCCAAATGATTGATGTCACACAGGCGACACTGGTTGGATCCGGTTGGATCTATGGGAAGTGAGGTCCAAAAACACACCTGCAATTACCGCTTCTCGCCATTGGTACCGCCAAAGAGAATGAAACGGAAATCTTCGAGATTGTAACTTTAAGTACAGGGACGGTAAATACATGTGGTAACATGCTTAAATGATGCATAACTAATCTAATCTATATTAGTCAAATCTCATTGTGCAAAATACTGTTACCTGATTCATTGTAACCTTATTTGTGCAAATAATGTAAAGAGGGGGTGTTTGCCACTTAATATTGGTATTCATTGATTTCATATAGAGTTACATTCATACACAGTAGAATGTTCAATGTTAATCAAACTCTTAACTGAAAACTTTTGGTCCCACATACCAGAGTGGGACCAAAGGTTAATTGTTAAGCGTTGAATTAACACTGTTAGAGTTGAATTAACACTGGACATCTTACTGTGTAAGGGGGTGGCCTTTGAACCGTCGGACCAGGGCTAGGGGGTGCCCCCTTGGGACCGATGTTGGACTGTTAGTCGGGCACTGATTGACATGCAAATTCATTAAAATCTTCTGGAAAAAATGTCTTCCATCAGTTCCTCCAGACATTACATTAGCCAGTCAGCACCACAAACCGGACCTGTACAAGTAATGTGAAAACCGGACATTCCGGTCAAAAACCAGACGTCTGCCAAGCCTAAGCCATACTGAGGACATGCTAGCTAGCTAGCTAGCTTAGGCAAGTCCTTAATTCATGCATCTAAATAACAAGCTACAATTGAGTAAAGTTCAAAAAAGTAGTGGACTTTCTCAACGTTGAGATCTATGCAAGTCTAAATTCATTATCACAATTTCATCCAATTGGTGAAGTGTCTCTAAACAGCACATATCCTGTCATTTTTGTCGCTCCAAATAGTGAATCAAAGTATGAAATTAGCTGAAGACACACAAACTGGAAATGTCAACATGGGTATTCATTTTGCTCTCACTACACTCACCATTACTACTGGGAACACAGCTTATCAGCTTTCTTTTGTGTCCAACAAATGCTAGCTAATGCTGCCATATACTAACTAGCTGTACATTTATTTTATTCAGTCAAGTAAGCAATTCAATTTGTTAGGAAGTCTACTAATGTTAATTAACATACATAATTGATGAAAACAAAAGCAGTGGCTTGTCCGTTACTGTACACCAGTTTACTACACTTTATCAGTCTAGCCTCATCCTGTAAACATGATATGAAATCAGGTAACTGGAGGCAGCTTGGTTTTCAGGCTGTCCGTCTCCAGTGAGCTATTGTTCGTACGTTACTATGTCGACGACCAGGGTTTGAATTGTCATTGAATGCGAGGAGTGCCATTTCCCTTGACTTGAGACAAACCATGGGACAGCTTTATGGAAACAGCAGCAGACATTTGTTTATTATTTAATGTTTTTTTTTTTATTGTTTAAATTTGAGCAGTTCAAATTTTCCGTCTTTATATAATTCCAGTTCCGTCTGTTCATTTTTTTTAGGTTATTAGTGAACAAGTTTTCAATCACTTACACATTTTACTTTAAGGCTGGTAAAAAAAACATCCATCCTTGGCTTTGTAGTAACTGAATAAAGTAATTTACTGCTCACAGAAGTCATCAGAGTGATTTAAGAGTGATTTTTGAACATTACTCATGAGGGACCATTCAGATCCAACAAACGCCATCCTCCCGGTTAAGATTTTACTATCTGGCCACTGTGGACAACCCTGTGCTAACCCAGTACATCGCCCAGGAAGGAAGGGGTTTCAGTCACTGTCTGGAGAGAATGACATGAATCGTGCAAAACGTTTCGTTTAGCACCACCAATGCATTTTCTTAATGTTCCCACATTTGTTTCCGAAAAAAAACTATCATACAAGGCCTTGAAAGAACAAATAATTCCCCAAATAATTCATACCCCGAAATCTCTCATTTGTTCCACTATATAAAGCTATTTGAGAACGCGTTTAGTTCCTTAAACATGATGCTCTTTACTGCCTGCGGTCGTCTCTTTGGCCTACCCTTGCAGAACAGAGGAAGCTACCTTGCAGCAGACTGAATACCTCCTCAGGGTGAAGCTTCTCTTCAATATGCAAGTTTTACGGAGGTACTCAATCCCTCTCTTTCACACGCAAAGATGGAGGGAGGGTAAGAGAAAAACATTAGTGTTGTATTTATCCCTCCTTCACAGTCAGCTCCCATATTTACATAGAATACCGCCTCATTGTCACTGTACAGTGAGACTAATGGGAGTGGCACCCCGCTTCCAGAACTTTCTCTGGAATGCTGGATGTCTCATCGTTCTCCTCATTTCATCATTTTTTATTTTTTGTGTGTACTGAGGTGTGCTTTGACTCTCACGTGGCTTACCAACGCGAGATATTCAAAGCAGGAAATTCATACTCATATTACCTCACCTTGCTCAGCCTGCTGGATTATGTTTGCACTCAGCGTGGCGTGCTCAGAAATAATGTCTTTCATCTCCACTCTTCACAGGCAGGAGACGGAGAAACTGACAGCAGGTTTAATCCCTCCTCCTACACACAGACGCACGCACACACACACATACTCACGCACGCATGCACACACACCTACGCACAGACTCACGCACGCACGCACCTACGCACAGACTCACACACACACACACACACACACACATACTCACGCACGCATGCACACACACCTACGCACAGACTCACGCACACACACACATACTCACACACGCACGCACACACACTTACCTACGCACAGACTCACACACACACACACACTTACCTACGCACAGACTCACACACACA